>NW_025920107.1:264652-564652 GCF_902686445.1 Sciurus carolinensis | reverse complement strand
TGCACAAATGACACTTCAATAATTTCCATAAGATAGCATTCTAAAAATGCAGAATTTGTTAAACTGATGACCTTTCAGAATCTATAATGCAGTAAAACAATGATTCTTTAAAACTTACATCAAATATGAAAGAATGGGGGTTGGGGAGACAGCTGAGTCAGTAGAGTGCTTGCCTTATAAGAACAAGACCCTGGGTTCGATCCCCAGCACCCAAAAAAAAAAAAAAAGAATCACGTGAAAATGTAGGAAAAAACCAAAAAAGTAAGTGCAATTGGAGAAAAAGTGCATAATAAAAAGAAAAAATTAGTTATAAAGCTTATAAAGTTAAAAAGCTTATGTTATAAAACAACCAAAAATAAATAAAAGTACTTGAAAAGTAGAAAAACTTCAGGATGCAGGTCTGCTACCACTCACCTACCCTTCATTTATGTCAGAAGGAATGACTGAAAGGGAATAATGGGGAAGGCCATTTAATTGATTTATTCACAAATACCTATTGTGAATACCTAGGTATTCACAAATACCTCCAACAAACTTTTACTCATTTTTGATGTTGCAAAAATGTCTCCTTGATAATCACCACATCTTAATATCATTATCACCACAATGATATTAAGATAGAACCTCTCTTGAGTGTGATTTCATTTGATAGCCTCTTATCAATTCTTTTCTCACAACAGGCACATACTAACTCCCACTGTAATTCCCATTACCTTGAACTTTGTGAGTAGTAGCAGACCCCAGAGAAGACTCCATGTAGGCACAGACATATCTGTGAAAACTACTGCAGATGTGGACTTAGTTTTTTGCCACACTGGTCAGCAGTTATCAGCCAGGGCAATGGTCAAACCCAGGGGACATTGGACCTGGTTAAAGATATTTTGATTGTCCAAATTTTCAGGTTCCAGTATCAAGTAGGTAAGACCAGGATTACTACTAAACACATCATCATGCACAGGGAAGTCCTTCATCACAAAGAAGCACCTAAATCCTGCTGAGGTTTAAGAATCCTGGTCTCGATCATAAATGCTATACAGGAAGGCACTTGACTTTTTCTGGTTCATATTTTGTCCCCAGTGCTTCAAACACAGAGATTATCTCCTAGTAGGTAAGGAAGGGAGAAAAGAAACAAAAGGGGGAGAGAGGGAGACACACAGCCTATTCTCATGAGAAACTTCAAACTTGGAGTCAGGGGAATCACTAATTTGGGCCTGATTCTTGTGCTACAGACTCTCTGTCAGAAAGTATTTCATCCTTCCCAAAATTTTCCAGTCAGAGCCCAATTGTTGATGTTGAACCAGATGCCTCTCCTTGAATGTCAGGCAATAATCCTCCTAGGTAGTAATTCCCAATTGAGAAAGTAGTATTTCCTCCTTGTATATCACAAGCATGCACAATGAGTCATTAAGAAATTGAGCTGCATGCACAGGGCATGCATGTACACACAAACAAACACACAAAAACTAACATGCAGAACATTAAAATCCACTGCCCCATGCTGGAACTGGTGGTCTGGGAAGGTCTTAAGTGAACTGCAAGGAAACCCTGTTGACTTCAGACCATGAATTCCAGAGTGGTCTGTGCAGTGCTTCACTTCCCCTTCCATGTTGCTATCAGCATATAAGCTCCAGTGAGACACAATTGTCATGCAAAGATAGCCCACTGCCCTCTTTTCTCTATCTGAGAAGTCTTCTCTTGTTCCAGGCTTGCTGAGCCTGCTCCAGGCAGATATCTGCTCATTAGTGTTTGAGGATCAAATGACATTCTGTTGAGGGGCATCTGCACTGTCTTCTCTGCTGGCCAAAATTTTTGTCTTACCTGATTCTCCATTAAAACAAGAAGTTCTGCTGTGCGGTCACTCAGAAGTCTGCTTAGTGTCCATGAAGTGCATAATCTAGATGATGATAAACACAGGTTCTGGCCTGTATGGACCAGAGAGCAGACTTGCTAGGAACATCTGCAGGATTATACTTTTCTTCATTTCTTGGAATGGATTTTGGTTATGTTAACCATGACTTACTGTTTGTAGTCTGTTTCTTTGACATTGGGGTTTTGCTGAAACTTAAGGACATGCTCTCCTGTGTTGTGTGTGTGTGTGGGGGGGTGAGTATTGGAATTGAACCCAGGAGCATTCTCCAACTTATCTACAACTGAAGCAGATCTCTAGCCCATTTCAAATTACATTTCAAGACAGGACCTCATTAAATTGCCCAGACTGTCTTTAAATTTGCAATCCACCTGCTTTAATCCCTTGAGTCACTTGGATTTCTGGCATGTACTACAGTACCCACACCATGCTGTCTGGGGGATAGCAATTCCTAGAATAGTCAGCTATCTCTCCAGTATGTTCACTTTACCCAAACTAACAAATAAAGTTCTCACACCACCAATACCCTCCCTTTTGGACTCCTACACTCCTAGGTCACTATCTGTCTGCCCTAATCACACCAGGTCCAGGTAAAAGAGAATCAGGAAAGGCCCTTGCCCCTAGAGCCTACTGAAATTACTGAAACAATCTAATCCTAAAACTTCTTATGCTTCTTCAACTTTTCTTTCTGCATAAATACAATAATGTCTCATTCCTATGTTTCCCCTACCTTCCATGCCTTCTGTCTCCTGACCAATCTTGGTGACTCCCACATGGCCCTGCACAACTATTTTAGGCAACTGTAGAGGTCTTTGCCTATCAAACCTGTTTCTGAGTCTTACCATAGCAGATTAAAACAAACCCAAGTTAAACTTGCAAAAATGCCAAACTTGCAAAGTTTCTTGAAAGGGCCAGAGCAATTACATCCATGGCCTGCCCCTGCGTAATGAGGGGTGCACCCAGTTCCTTTCTTTCCATTTTCTGTTTTAGGCAATCATTATCTTAATGTTGGAGAACAGGTTGGGCTGCCAGAAGTGCAATGGGAGGAAGGCTTCTACACTTGAGAAACAAACTGTGCAAAAATTATTCCTGGTGCACACACTCTTCTGTCATGAATGCAAACTTGGGTCACAGAAGACTCAGGCTCAGAAGCAGACAAAAACTCTCTATAGTCATAAATAGAGCCTGACTTAAATCCAGGTTTTAAATACTAGCTCTCCTCCTGCTTCCTCACTTACCTTCCCAGTGAACAATTCCAAGTACAAAAATAGAAAGGTCTTTTTCTTTTCTGGGTATCTTTACAATCAGATTAGACTTTCTATGAGCAGAAAATATACTGTTGCTATGTTAGGAGACCTTGTCTTAAGGGTATTAAGGCCAGTGACCACACGTCTGACAGCCCCCAGGACTCCGGAGTGTGAAAAAATGGTCATCTTGCTCTGCAAGAGAATGAGGACTTGTACAATTATAAAAAATTTTTTCTTCTACAGTACCATGGCCATTGCTCCCTCTATCCAATGCCGTGGCTACATATCACTTCCTTGACACCACAGTAAAATTGGCCTCAGCACACTGACACTTTAGCGTTTCTGATGTGACCTAGAGAAGTCAGGAGACTGGCTGCAAAGAGCCCCTCTGTGCTGGTCGAAAAGTGTATCTCCGCCATCTAGTGGTTGCAGGGAACAAAGGTGGGGATCTGCTCTCCAGGACCCAAGATCTTCCATAGAAGAAAAAACATGGTCCCAAACGTTTTACCAATCATGATCAAAGTGCAGAGACTCGGCTTTCAGAGCATCTTAAACAACATATTGTTTATTGCTTCCACTCCCAGAAAAGAATTGAATATTAAAATGTTTACAGGGTTTTGACTATTAGGTTTGGGTATGGTTGAGTTTCTCAAAGTGGACACTGCCACAGAATTCCCTGAATTCCTGGGCTAAAGGGAACTGGATTTCCAATCCCTCAGATCTCAGGGTCTTTCTACCTGGATTGTAACTGGCCAATCCTAGATACTTTTCTGCCTGGAATGTCAGTCAGTGAGGCCATAATGAAAAGGCTTTTTTTCAAAGTTTGATAAAGATTGTATTCTTTGAGTAGAGACCAAAACAGGACATAAGTGGTCATCCCCAAGTGTGCACCTGCAGGGATTGTCAAAATTAGAATTCCCAGACACGCTGAATCTGAAACTGTAGATTTGGAGTTTGGCTTGAGAATCTGCATTACTATCAAGTTCTCTGGTGAAACTGATGTTGGCCTGTAAACATGGGGTTCATGTAAAGACAGCCCATACTCAACCATAATATGACTTCAACTGGTTGCATCTTTCTAAATGATAGGGGACAGAAGGATGTGTGTGATGTGAACATGGCATTAAGGGTATAATTCTATAAAGTGGGTTCACTGTGCAGACCTCCACATGCTTTCTGTTCCAAGAAGCAAATTACCCACATCTCTGCCTGGTCTCAGTGGACAGTCTATGTCCCATTTGTCAGCAAAATACATGCTATTAGCAGGAGAAAAAAAAAAAAAGGCCTGAAATAATATTTATAGGAAGAACCCAAGGTACCCTAAAGAGGGAATCTTTTGTGACCCTTTCCACAGACCAGATCTTGAAACTCAGGGAGATAAAGACTATTCCTCCTAATTATAAAAGCTCTAAGAATTTATAGTAAATAATTCAAAGAGAACTGGTCAGCATGGGTCAAAGTGACTTAGAATTGTTATGGCATTGGGGACTTGACAGTCTGAAATCATCCAGCAGTCAGTCAAAAGTTAAGAGGGGAACCTGGGTGGGACTATCTGGAAATGTCTCCGGGACACTAATTAAAATAGGGTGCAGAGGAGGCACTCTCCTCTTTGGGAGGACTCACTCTCTCCCTTGAGAGTGTCCCCTTTTCCTTTTCCTGTTCGTTCAGTAATCTCATGCTTGTTAGTCTGAGTAACATGTCTGAGATATTTCTTACTTGAATACAAAAATATGAATTTGAAGGGGGAGGGTCTTTTCTCTTCCTCAGTTTCCCAGAAGGCACCAACCCATTATCACCAAACATTTGAAAAGTTCTCATGTTCTGCACTGATTTTGCTCCAGTTACAGTCTCAAGATTTCTGGAACTTCAGTCTCCAGTTCTTTCAGGAAAAGTAAAGAGAGAACGTGTAAGATGGAACTGAACACCAGGACTGTCTTTCTCTTCCTCATACTCTAGAGGGTGGTACCATTGGGAGAAAAAGTTGGACCTGGTTCCTGAGTAGCAAATGCACTTGGTCCTCGCTGCAGCATTCAAATGGTCAATGAGGCCAGAATGGTCATCATCTACAGTCCAGGTTTCAGATGTCTCCATAAGATAAACAAATTTCCATTTCCACAATTTTGCATAAATATTTGCATGTGAGAAATTTTATCCTAGAGATTTACCAACACAAATGAGAAGCCTCCATGTAGTAGAAGCAGGAATAAAATGAGAGGATCATTTTCAGTCAGCAATCTCCAGTGCATGAGACTCTGGTAGATGCTTAATTCAATAAGACCACTGTGCATTTATCCAATCAAAAGTGAGCAGTGCTCTAAGCTTCTGTCCCATCCTGTTTAGCCTAATCAAATGCAAGTACTTTTATTCAATCAGAAGTGAACCTTGCTCTGACACCCTTGTAACTGGAATCCACAACATGGCTATACCAGTTCTATTAACTAAAGAAATGTGCCTCAGTTGATGTGGTTCTTAATATGTATTGTAGATCCAGTAAAAAATGATTTGTCTGTACTAGCATTTTGGTTAATGTATGACTACTGACAAATATGTATATATAATATAGAAAAAAACAAGAACTTTTAGAGTTGACTTATCCATTAGAAAAAAACAGTGCCAAACTAAAGTGGAATTGTTTTATTTGTAAATACAAAGAAAAATGAATAGTACAATCAGTCCTGGATTATATTTAATTCACTCCAGTCCAGTAGCAATATGTAACTGTTAACTTTCTTTTCATAGTGAGAGGCCAATGAAGGCAGAAATAACTGTCTAGGACTTTCAAAGTCATGGTCTAACAGATGTGGAGAATTAGGTCATTTTCAAGGACTCTATGGACTTAATCTTTTTTTGTTGGGAGGGTAGCAGGGATTGAACTTAGGTGCACTCGACCACTAAGCACATCTCCAGCCTATTTATTTATTTATTTATTTTTGTATTTTAATTAGAGACAGGGTCTCACTGATTTGCTGAGAACATCGCTTATTTTTTTTTTTTTGAGAACAGCTTTTTTGCTGAGGCTGGTTTTGAATTCACAATCCTCCTGCCTCAGACTCCTAATACACGGGGATTACAGCATGTGCCAACATGTTCAGCTGAACTTAATCTTTTATTCTCCACATTTTTATTAGTGCATTATAGTTGTACAAAATGCTGAAATTTGTTGTTACATATTTGTACATGCACACAATATAAACATATAATTTGACCAATATCACTCCTCAGCACTTGCTTCCTCTCTCCCCAACAGCCACCATTGGTTCCTTCTACTGATCTTTCCATGGATTTTTAGGAGATTCATCTCCAACTTTGTTTTCCTTTATCCTCTCTAGTTTATCCTCTCATATGATGTATGACCCTTAATCCCTTGATTTTGATTGCTTTCACTTAACATGATGGTCTCTGGTTTTACCCATTTCTCCTGCAAATGACATAATTTTACTTTTTCTTTATGTCTGAATTAAATTCTGTTTCATGTATGTACCAAATTTTCTTTAGCTTTTCATCCATTGATGGATGCCTAGGATGTTCCTGTAGTTTGGCTCTTGTGAATTGTGCAGTTATAAACATGGGTATATATGTACCACTGTAGTATAATGATTTTAATTCTTCAGGATAAATGAAGAGAAGTGGTATAGCTTGGACATATGGTGATTCCCATGCCTAGTCTTTTGAGGAGCCTCCATACTTATTTCTATAGTGGTAGAACTAATTCACAGTTCCACTAACAAAAATTGTTCTTTTTTCTCCACATCATATCTGGAATTTATTATTTGTATTTTTTTTATTGTAAACAAATGGGATACATGTTGTTTTTCTGCCTGTACATGGCATAAAGGCATACCATTTGTGTAATCATAAATTTACATAGGGTAATGTTGTTTGATTCATTCTGCCATTTTTTCCCTTCTCCCCCACCCCTCCCACCCCTCCTCTCCCTCTATACAGTCCTTCCTTCCTCCATTCCTGCCCCCCTCCCTAAACCCAACTCCAACCCCAACACTAACCCCTCCCACCCCCCATTATGTGTTATCATCCACTTACTAGTGATATCATTCTTCCTTTGGTTTTTTGAGATTGGCTTATCTCACTTAGCATTATATTCTCCTATTATTTGTATTTTTGATGATTGTCATTCTGATTGTGGGAAGTGAATTTCAGTGTAGTTTTGATAATGAAAAGATAGATAAAGCTTGCACCTGTGTAAATATGAGGCTCTTCCCAAACTGCCCTCAAATCCTCATAAAAGATAATTTTCATCTCATCTCTTATGTTATCTGTAAAGGCCAGGTGGCTGACCCAAAAAGCAAACTTAAAGATAATGACAACCCTCCTCTCAGAGGTCAGGGTGATCCAGAACTTAAACTAACATGCTTTGTATATAATTTTATATGTTAACCAATTAAAAGAACACTGTAAAACTGCTTGCCTTTCATTATAAAAACCCCGCTAAATAAGGGCTCAGGGCCTCTTAGCATCACCGGTTACTGAGTGCGTGGAGGACCAGGCTCAAGCTTGCTAATAAATGACTCTTTGTTGCTTATATTGATCGTGGTCTCTGGTGGTCTTTGTGGGATCTCAAGCCACTGGGCACAACATCTTGGGGGCTGTTCCTGGATGCCCCAAGTCCACCCAGACACCTGATCATAGAGTCATAAGTGACACCTTCAGCTGGTGAATAAGGCATTGCTGCATTTTTTCTGGTCTGGATTGCCTGCAGGTTCTGGTTCTGTGCTGGCAAAGTTCTGGCGGACGCCCTATAGGTTCCCAGTAGGGTCTTGGTAGATGTCCCCTCGACCTATCTGGGTGACTCTTTGTTGCATCTGAGTGACTCTTTGTCACATCTGGGCAACTTTTGTGTTGCCTCTGGACATCTTTTGTGCTGCACCTGGGTGACTCTTTGTCACATCTGGGAAGCGTTTGTGTTGCATCTGGGCAACTTTTGTGCTGCATCTGGGTGACTCTTTGTCACATCTGGATGACTCCTTGTCACATCTGGGAAACTTTTGTGTTGCATCTGGGAAGTCTTTGTGTTGCATCTGGGCGACTCTTTGTCACAATCAAAAGTTGTTTGTTTTTGTTGACAAAAGACCAACTAGACAATTTTGTTTTAGCGCGTATATGTCTGTCTGTTTGTGTATTGTATCATATGGTCTTTACTCTTGTCTCATATTAAATTCTTCATTGTGTTAATCCAATTTAAGGCTTAGGGATACTCATTGCAGGGTACTTTACAGTCCTTCTCCTTGTTCCTGAGAGATTTGTTTACTCCAATCTCCCTAGGCAGAGGGCTTAGCAGCTCCATTCCTCAAAAGTAGTGAGAAATAATGTTTTGTGATTTTCTGCATTCAAATCTAACCTGATTTCTCAACCAGGAATAAAAAGGGTTAAAAAGTCCTAGGTGATCCCCTCCTCCCCCATGCCTGGCCTTGCTGAAGCCTGCATTGGAATGTAAACTGCAGCAGTCTCAGCAGGAAGGGGGATGACCTGAAGAAAAAAAAAAAAAAAAAGGTGTCCATTTTAAACTCCTGGTCTGCTACACAGAACTAACTCATTTTCTAGGATTCTTGTTTTGTTTTGTTTTTCTTTAATGCTGTATTTTTGAACTCATAATTTTGATCCTACATACCTAGGTTAATGATTTTTTTCTTTTTGATCAGTTCTATTTTTATCCAACTCTAGAGTTATTTTTAAACATCTGTTACATTGCAATGGAGATAAAGTTACAAGGCCTTTGATTTTGTGTTATTTGTGTGTCATGCTGTCTGATGTCATGTTTTGTCTGTATCAAAACTGAGCGCTCCTAAAATTAAAATTTTAAAAATGGATCCAAATACTTTTATTCACATGATTTAAAAGGGTTCAATTTAAACTGGGTAAACTAATAAAAGTAAGATGTCTTTGAATATAACTCACAAGTCTCTAGGTGGTCAAGCTAATAAAATATTGATGTTAATAAAAAGTCTAATATCAATTGTTTCTAGGACTTTTCTTCAACAGGAAAGAGACAGCAAATACTGTTCAGGACACTTGTCTGATATCTTGGTTTTTTCAAAATAAGTAAATTAAATTTAACATGTATGGGACTACTCAAATGTGTTTGTTATTAGTGATATCTGATTAATTTACAAAGTTAAAATTAACTTTTAACTTTAAAGCTAATTGTTAAATAACATCAAGTACTCTTAAGTCCTTAAATTCCATGGAGTAACATACTTAAACATTATTGGTGTTTTCATAGGTTGGTAAATTAAAAAGTGTTTAACATTGCTTTGTGTCATTACTAAAAACAAGGTTATTAAGAGTTATGTTCTAACAGGTAAAACCCCAACCCAGAGGGTGAACTTTCCATCTGCTCCCTTACCACTTTCCCCTGCTCCCCCTACAGTTCTGCAAAGCTCCAAGGAGCTCTTAGATTTGGATTTAGAGTTAGCATCTCCCCTCTCATGGTATTTCAGTTAGAGTACTATAAACAATAAAGTATTTTATCTTATTAAATTGGAGTAATTTATCTAAATTCAGAAATTTCATAAGAGTTGTTTCAGAATGTGGACACAAAGGGGTCAACAGATAGGAAAGAGAAAAATAAAAGATTCTGGGTATGGAAATATATTTAATAAAAAGGAAAAGGAAATGTTTCTGGGTAAGAAAGTACCTGTGTGATGGAATACATGAGGGTCTAAGTAAGTGCTAAAAAAGTCTGTGTGTAAGTAAAGGGCAAGTTTCAACAAGTTTGTGTGTAACTAAGTTGGTTGTATGTATATGAGACAGTTGAAGTTATTTAAGATTTTTCCTAAGGTGAAATACTAATGTTCTGATATAAGCCAAAGTTTAACCTATAAGGTAAAATAACTTGGTAAAATGACAAGGATTTCTTAGAAACACTAATTTACTCTTAACTTTGTGTCTATTAAGTTTTATTCTTTAAAATAATTAGTCTTAAAAATTGGGGTTTATACAATTATGGTTAAACAACTGTTGTACTATGTTACAGAGTCTAAATTTTTCTTTAAAGATTGAATTTAGTAAGATTAAAGTGTCAAGGTAATTGTGAAATGGTCACTCTTTGTATATTAAATGTATTCATATTTTCCAGGTATACACGTTTTTAAAGTAGGAAATTTGTCAAGCTGCTGTTCTCCAGAATAAACTTGTCTGTAATGGTAATTTTAAACTTAAAGAGTACATTTTATTGGGGATTTATTTCTATCATTTAATGTTCTATTATGGAACCTACTATCAGTAAGGTATATGTAAAATTGGTTACTTATTTCACTGAGATAAAAATTTAAATGTAAATATATTTCTAAGAGTTAGTGACAGCCTGATTTGTTTAAAGGTTCATATCATAGAAGGTGAAAGCATTTCGCTACACAAAAGAAAAGCTAAAAAGCTCTCCCAGCCTTTCTTTGATTCCTGTTTTGGATATAATGTTAGACTGTGTTAACTAATGTTCATATGGACTCAGAAATCAATATATGTAATCTTCTTAAAATGACATTTAAGAAAGAGTGTAATGCACAATAGCAAAAATGGGACACCAATGACTGAGATTGGGGTCTCTGACCTCATGACTGTAGCATGCCTGTTGCCTGGGAGTGTTCCTGTGTAGGAGCACAAGATGCCTAACTGCTGTGGCAGTAGTCTCCCTGGGGAGGCTCTGTACAGGAGTCCTATCAACTCTTACATTGATCTCAGGCACACAGCTCTTGGGCAGAAAGAAATTGTTTTGCTAGATAACCAGTGTTTCATCAGTTCCCTTCTCTAGTTCCTGCCCACCTTATAGTAACTTTGGACAGTGGACTTCTTTGAGAACTACACAGAGTTCCTAACATTGCACTTTGCAGTTGTGGGAAAAAGTTACATAGATGTTCTAGTCTCTGTAACTCTCTTGAAAACAGAGAATAATGCTTACATAGTCTTTAACCTAATAATAAGACATGTATAAAGATTGCTAACATAACTCTTTAGGTCTGCATTTCCATCAAAGAACAGAACTCCATCTGATCTCAGCTTAATCTTCAAAATCTGTGTTTATAAACCTTTATTTTCTAATACTCCTTTGGCCCTCACCAAACTTGAAAATTTGGTCATGCTGGTCATGGCAAAAGGGGCAAAAAATGGCTTTAGGATTAGAACATTTTACTTAATATTTGTGAAGAGCCCTGCCTTACCTGAGATAAGCCTCTGCATCACCCTGCTACATGTTAGAATGGCTCCAAAGTAAGCCAGAATTTAACTCATTTAAAGTTGTGCTCAAAATTTGATGTTTGTTTTAAAGATTACTGTGATCTCAAACAGGGTATATAGTGTAGAATTCAGCCAAAATTCAAGATATTATACAAGCTAAATATGTTTTTACTCTTGCTAATTTCATTTTGTAATACTGTTGCCTGTTACTGTTTTGCAGAAGTAGCTGCTTCCAGAACACACAACCTAGGTAACTTGTGATAATAGGCCATCAACTTCAAAACAGATAGTATGTGGTAGTACTTTAATAAAAGTGTAAAAGACTGTAAAGTTATGGACATTAAAGTTAAAGCCCAGTATCTTACTTTATGACTGGTGAGACTGACTTGCTGGATGCTTAAGATCAAACTTAGAGATTGGGATTAAATACAGAGGCCAAGAAAAGCCAGTATTTGGGTCTTGCCCTCAGTCAGCCTGAATCCAGAGAACAAGAGAACTTCTCTAAGGAGCTTTGCAACTCTGGGTCGCACAACCTCCTGATCAAGGAGATTGTTGAGACCACTAGGGGATGAAAAATCACTCAGTGCATCTGCTGCAGAGGAGGGTCATGGAAAAAGGGAGACACCCCTAATGCTTTCAAGGAAAGCCACCTCAAGAAGACCCTGCCTAACCAATGGCATTAATGGAGCTAAGAAGCTGCTCTTAAGTTCTCTATGAGTGACCCCTGTGGAAACTCAGCTGACTCTTTAACAGACAGGAACAGGTCAATTTGACCAGCTTGATCTTAGACACCTAGCAAAACAGTTAAAACCAAAATATAGCCATTCTTGGGCATTTAAAAGAAATAATAGTTAAAAGTAACTTAAGATGTACACTTGTGTTATCCCACTAAAATTAAGAGTGGAAGTTACAAATGAAAGATTCTTAGGCAAATGTGCCTGATAACTATCAAGAGAAACTGCCAGAGTCAGAAGATTTTAGTCAGTTTAAGGCCTACAGTCACAGGTAGGCTTAATCTGTTTGCTAGTATGATTATCTAGCCCTAAGTAACAGAAATGTAGAGATCTCTACTTAACACAGCCTATACCAATAAAAGGATATGGTACAAAAATCAGATGACATTAAGTAGCTTAACTATATTTTCTGGGGACATCAATGACATTAAGAGTTAAATATTGTGCTTACATTCCTGATAACCTGGACAATGTTAAAGTCCCCAAATAAAGGCCTTGTCCCCTCCAGCCTTTGCTAGGCCTAGTTATGGGAACAACTTCTCAGTTCTTCCACCCCCTGGTGAGGAATTATTGACTTCTGTCCATCTTTATGATATTCATTGGCATGTTCCATATTCTGCAACATTTATATTGTATCAATCTCATTTCAGTACTCATAGAAGCACCCACCCCCAAATGCCTTTACAGCCTGCTCTTCCCCAATCAGATTTCTACCTTGGACCCCTCTATTGACCCAATTTTTAAAAAAGGAACTCCGAACTGCTTGCCCCTCACTGCCCCCTTTCGGCTTTGAAGCAGCCAGAATGATCAGCAACCCCTTTCTTTTCATTACAGCAGTTAGGAGTTTCTATAGCAAAAGGGGGGGATGAAGTCAGAATTGGGGACAGGCAGTTAGTATAGAAATATGGGATTGGGTCAAATTGAGGAAATGAAGGCCATGAAAATCATCTGCCTCTGGAAGTTGGAGACTGCCCCTGGGAGAATAAAATATTAAGGATCTCCTAAGGTCATTAATTACCAAATTTACCTGTCTTAAAAGACTTTAAGCAAGTTGGTCTATGTGCAGCCCTGGGAAAAGAATGTTGGTTTTATGTTAATCATTCTGGAGTAGTGAGGGAATCCATGGCTAAGGTCAGAGAGGGTCTCGCCAAGAGAAAGAGAGAGAGGGAGGCCTAAGAAAATTGATTTGAAGCATGGTTCAATAGGTCCCCTTGGCTTGCTACCCTAATCTCTACCCTAGTCGGCCCCTTAGCCCTGCTTTTGCTTATTTTAACTTTTGGCCCCTGCATTTTAAATAAGTTAATTGCCTTTGTTAAAGATAGAATAAATACGGTACAGCTAATGGTGCTAAAGGTCCAATATCAGCCCATTAAGCAGCAAGAATTAAAACAATGAAGACCCAAGATTGACTCTCTAAATGTTCTTGGAGAGGGGGGAAATGAAAAGATAGAAAAAGCTTGCACCTGTGTAAATACGAGGCTCTTCCCAAACTGCTATCACCCCTCATAAAAGTCGCAAAGAATTTTTGTCTTGTCTCTTATCTGTAAAGGCCAGGTGGCTAACCCAGAAAGCAAACTTAAAGATAATGACAACCCTCCTCTCGGAGGTCAGGGTGACCCAGAACTTAAACTAACATGCTTTGTATACAATTTTATATGTTAACCAATTAAAAGAACACTGTAAAACTGCTTGCCTTTCATTATAAAAACCCTGCTAAATAAGGGCTCGGGGCCTCTTAGCGTCACCGGTTACCCAGTGCGTGGAGGACCAGGCTTGAGCTTGCTAATAAATGACTCTTTGTTGCTTGCATTGATCGTGGTCTCTGGTGGTCTTTGTGGGGTCTCGAGCCGTTGGGCACAACAATAGACCTTTTCCTAATTAGTAATGATGTTGAACATTTTTGGGGGCATATTTGTTGTCTATTTGTATTTCTTTTGTTTTTGAAGTATTTGTTTAGTTTATTTGCCCATTTATTAATTGAGTCATTTGATTTTTTTGATATTTAATCTTCTGTTGTTCCTTGTTACCATTCTCTTGTCCCTCCATTACTATGAAAGAAAGGGAATTGAGGTCTGGGGATACAGCTCAGTTGGTAGAGTGCTTGCCTCAAAAGAACAAGGCCCTGGGTTCAATCCCCAGCATCACACAAAAAAAAAAGGAATTGATAAAATTAATAGGCCAATCAATAATTTAGGTTTCAAGTGACAGAAAGCCAACTCAAACTAACATCAGCAAAGGGAGTGCTTTTCTGTTACAAGTAAAAACTCTGGGTGAAGTTCTGATTGAAGGCACAGCTGGTTTCAGTGATCCACTGTCTTTTCATTTCTTAGTTCCCATTCTTTTTTTTTTTCTCCCCTGTAGCCATAAGATGGCAGTAAGTTTTTCATGTTCAGTTCCAACAAGTCATTTTTGGTCCTCTGAAACAATCTGCCTCAAACCAACTTGGTAGACTCCATGCCTCTTTGTTCAGGGGACTTCCATGCAGACTTCTTAGGCCTGATCACTAGCCCCATGCAGAGAGGGATTTCAGGAAAATCAGGAGCTGATTATGGAGAAGAGAAGAGAGATACACCCTTTGAGCAGACTCCCCTCTGATCTGCAGAGGAACAGCAGTCTGTACCATAGAGCTGGGAAACAACTGTTCATGTCAGCTCATGTCACTGTCCAAGAGTCCAGGTACCAGGACATCCCCACTTTATAGATGAGGAGATGAGGGCCCTCTGCAAAACCACTGACCTTGAAAGTGGTAGAGTCAGAATATAAAGTTAAATCTAGTCTCCAAAGCGATGTTTTGAATCAATCTTGGCCTCAGTTCACTGCTAGTCTTCCACAGGGAGAAATTATCATAGACCAGAGCAAGAAAGGGAAAGCAGGAAGAATGAAGACTCCCTGCCAGCACCTCACAGACGCCCTGCATTGGTCAGTTTGTTGCTGGGTTTGGGAGTTTTCCTTTCTGCTCATGTCTTTTAAAGATTTCCCCATATATTTATTTTCATGTCACCTTTGCAATTTTGCCACTTCTATTATTTATTGTTTATTTATTTTCCTAAGTCAATTTGTCTATTTTACTTACAAAACTGTATTTAAAATTCCAAACATTTACAGCAATTGTCAATCAAAATGAGTACCACTTGCCTCAAATAAAAATTAACTTCAAAATCCCACAGAATTACTAAGTCAAATACTGGCCATATGTGTATGATTCAAAATCATCCACATCTGAGGCAGAGTCTTCAGACTACAGGAGAATTACAGCTACTTGGTCACACCAAACCTCTGTCACATGCATACTTGTTTACCAGGCTTATCTAAAATCTCCCTTGCACTCTGCATTTTTCTACAACTGAGCTTCAGTCTGGCCACCTCCATCTCTTCTCACAGTGCTGGTGGTGATGACCAGGAGAAGACATTGCTTCCCAACTATTCAGATTCAGCCCAACTATACCAAAAGGAGAGCTGAGAAGGTGTGCAAAACACAAAGAGGCACAGGGGACATAGGTCTAAACAATTCAAGGGCAGAGCTTGTGTCAAGGGAACAGAATTCCAAAGAAGGCTGCTCTTCTTGGGAAATGATGGGAGAGAAGAGAAACCCTCCCTCAACCAAAAATACTTCCTCTATCTTTATTCTTTGGTTTTACTGTTTTGGGTAGGAACTTTCTATTTTATTGATTATTTTTATAATAACTAAAAAATAGGGGGAAACTAAATATTCAAAAGGGGCAATCTGGCTGGGTCAATCAGGGTATAGCTGCTCTACAAGCTCTTATTCAGTTTTAAGAATGATGTTTTAAAAATATGAATGGGGCTGGGACTGTAGTTCAGTGGTGGAACACTTGCCTGGTACATTTGAAGCACTGGGTTTGATTCTCAGCACTGCATAAAAATAAACAAATAAAATAGATACACTTAAAATATTTAAAAACCATTAATTCTCATTAAGATAATGTTCAAGTATAAAAAATGAATTGCATTTATGATGAGATTACTATAGTGCTATCTGATGCTGTACTTCTAGGTCTTGAAGTATATAAAACTCTAGTGGTGCTAGTGAACTACTGAAGCAGTTTGTAGAAATATAGAAGGATATGAACCCATTACAATCCTTGTCCCAACTCAGAGTCTCAGAGCCATCTGGGACACCCTACAAGGCTCTGCATGCCCTACACAGTTGTCACTTGGACTTCTGACCAGGAACTCATCCTAGCCTATCCTGCCTCATGGGAGGTTCCATGCCAAGAAGGATCACACAGAATTTTTCAGAATCCAAGTTATCTTTAGGTTATTTTTTAACCTAAATATTCAGTCTTGAAGTTGACATTCATATAAGACTGAGTGTTTCAATGTTGCATGGGCATCGAGCCTTGACCCTCACCTCAGAAAATTTACAATGCAGGGTGATAATTCATATATGAACATGTTCTATCTCAGTGTTCCTGAAGCATTGTAAGGGAACTTGAGGTTTCCAGTCCATGCCATCAACCTCTATGACAATTCTCTTTGTCTCTATTCCTGCTGCCTGGTCCCCTAGCAGGACCCCACAAGTGGGTTCCTTCATCAGCACAGTTAAAGTCCATATATTGACATGCTGTTTATTAATGCTAGAAATAGAAAATATCTCTGGACCCTTGTATATTTGTACTTCTTCTTGGAGCTGCTACTTGCACTGGCAGAAAATACCATGAGAGTTTGTAACATATCTGCCATGCCAGAGATTCTCTGTCACCCTTCAGCTAGTACCTGACCCAATGTGTCAAGAAGGAATGGCTGACTTAATTAAAGTTTTATAAGCCAAGAGTGTACTAAACCGAGGTTGTGAGTACCAGAGGCACATGGCATGCCATAACCAGGAGAATCTTGGGCACATTTGTTACCAGTCTAAGCTTGATTTAGCTATGAAAATGGCCTTTAGGGAAATGTCAAAATGGCCTTAGATAGGAAAATACCCACTCCTCTCATCAAGACTTGTTGACCAGGCCTGGCTCCAGTTAGCCTGCACATGATGGAGGAAGGTAAGACTCCTGGCCTCAACTCATTGCATTTTCTGTCCTGTCCCCTGCTCCCATCCCTCTTCTCCTCTCACTTTTATTTTTCTCATCATTATTGGCAAGACTGGATAACACTGGAATCCTGGGTGTTCCTTAAGTTTCCCAGTCGATCCTTCAAGAGAAACATTATTCCTATTTTATAAATGGAGCAAAAGTGGTCCCCCAAATACATTTGATGCTGTTACTGAGAAGTAAAAGTAAAAAAGGAACATGGGACAAAAGTGATGCATCATAGCTTGTTGATTAAATGTCTTTAAGTACATTCCATTATTTTCTGAATCTCTCCACTTGTGGAGACTGCCAACAGTATTAGAAACTGAGAGAAAATTAGAGGTTCAGGGTTCTATACAGTGGAGGAGAAAGGACCCCACCCCCAGTTACATTCATCCATAGGTGAAGAGATCCCAGGGAGCAGGGAGTCTCAAAACCTCTCACATCAAACTAGGGCAAAGAGAAGTAGTGTAACTTTTAGTGAATTAGTGAGAGGTTTTATTTATTTATTGGCAAGTCTATGGAGTTATTTACAAAATGAGGAAAATCTGGAATCAACTTTCCCAGACTCACAATGAAATCCAAATTTTTTTTTCCTAAAAGAGAGAGATCCCTGAGCCCCTATTAAAAATAACTTTTCTCTTTATTATGTGACTATTTTGCACCACTTAAATTTGGGGAGCAAATGAACCTTTCTTTTGAAACAAATTAACGGTATGCATCAAGACAAGAAAGAAAGGATGAAGAGTTTGTGATGCTGTTTTTTTTTTTTTTTCCCCTGTGTAAAACACAGTTTCCAAATGACAGAAGGATGTACATCCGGTCACGGATTCTGGTTTTTGTAGGAAGGCAGGGGAGTACCCACTGCCTGGGATCCAGGTGAGTGGTAGGAAACCTGAAAGAGCATGAAGTTGGCCTTGGTTTGTGTAAGCCTGCCATCATGTGGCCACCATAGGTATTTCTTTCAACAAATGGCCCAACAGTGAGCTTGGTTTTAGAAGAGTTTGTGCTCTCTGACTATCTCTTCTGTGCCAATCGCTGTTTTCTGCCTTCAATCAGAATGCAGGTTCAAGATATATATTAAACTCAGTTGGAGAAAAATCAAGTTCTAATATTTACCATCCACACCTGAGTCTTCTAGAGGGCAACTGCCCAGTCTGCTGTGAGTCTCCACCAAAGTTGGCAGTGATGCATTGACAACTTCCCAATGGGTTGAAAAGTCATCTGTTTGTATAAGTTTGCATAGATGAGCAGAAGCCAAGTTAGTACCCCAAAAGACACTTTTGGAAAGTTCTTATTATATCAAGAATCCCAGGTAATTAAAATTTAAAAAAGAGACCTCAATTTCTTAGCATTAGAACCCAAAAGAACTTAGGACTCTGGTAACCAGGCACACATATTCTAGAGACAGTCTCTTATTCAGTTCATATGGTGAAGGCAATTGGGCAAAAGAGCTGGATGTTTTCTTGATTTCTCCATAACTTCCAAGGTTCTAGGAACAAAAAATCAGATTTTGACTCAGACTTTACACCAGACCATTATGACCACTTATCTAGAGCCACCCACAGGTAAAATAGGGCAGCCCAGAGAAGTCCAATTCAGGCAAGTCCTCTTCTATGATCACATATGAGAAGTCCTTTGACCTTACCCTTCTGTGAGTGCAGGGTGGGCAGTATTTACACATGACCTGAAATTTCAGGAGTAGGCTATTTCATGTTAAAATTGTGGCAGAATTCTCATGTTTGTACCACTGGACATGGCTGGTAGTGTGGATATTTTAGTATTGGATGCTAGTTTTTCTACTCAAATATTTATCCATAGACCTTATTCTGTAACTCTGTGTCACCACAGCATGGAGGCCTATGCATATATTTATATATGCCCAATCTGGGTATAAAAATTTTCAATGAGATTGTCCCCTGTGGAATCAGTCAGAATGGTCAACATTGATTATTGTCCTACACGTAAGACAATCTCTTTTCAGAGTTCCATGAAGATCATCCTTGAGCTACTTGCTAATTCTGTCTCCTTGGGGAATGAGCAAGTATACTACACAACCAAAAATAATACCTCTGATCTAAGGTTAAAGGAGCTTTCTGGAAAAGGATCTCCACAGGCAGAAATTAGAGATGGCCAAGAGAAGTCCAGAACAAATACCCATACATGGGAACTCCCGTAAACCCTGTTCCAGGAATTTACCACTTGAATGACCTACATTCCATTTCTCAAAGAAATCTGGACTGTATTACTCCCCCTAGCAATTGAATAGGTGTAAATCTCCAGATTGTAGAAATAAGAGAGGAAATATTTTCATATCTCCTTTAATGTTTACTGGGCATGAATATTTCTTTTCTCAAGCTACTGCTTTTGTTTTGCTACTTGTTCTAGGTACCCATGTACCAGTCATCCACACTGAACTTGAGTTCATTTACAAGACTTAAACAATAACAACCTTATCACCAGGAAATTATTGACACAAAGAGGAGTGAGGTTTCACAAACAGATGAGATAAAAGTAGTCTACATGATTTCATGACTGTGCCATACCACAAAACAAATTTCTATAACCCCAGCAGGTGAGGAGTGTGTCTTCACATGCCTCCATAATTTTTCAGTAAGAAATGCCATTTATAGCAGCAGTTCAGCCTTTCAATGCTGGTGGGATATTATGTGAGTCAATTGTACATTCAGTCAACAATACTGCTGGGAGAGTATATATGTGTCCTAGTGGACTGTGTCAGTATCATTGAGCTGTCATCACAATGCCATAGATGGGGTTAAACAAAAATTTATTTTGTGCTAATTCCATATTCTGTATATCAAGATACTTGCTGGAATAACTTCCTTTGAGGCCCACCCTTTGACATGCAGATTGACATCTTCTGTCTCTGTATTCGCATGGCATTTTTCTGTGCTTCTCTGTGTCCTTATTGTTGCTTTCTATAAGGAGAAAGAGTTAATTAGATCAGACTCTACACCGATTAACTGGATCAACATTAATCATATCTTTAAGAACCATATATTTAAATAGAGTCAGTCTGAGGTGCTAGGTATTTGGAATATCAATATATGAGATTTGGGGAGAGGACACAATTCAGCTGGTAACATAAACTTGTCTCCTGCTGAAGATAGACTCCAAGGAAAGAAAATATTGAGTGAAGGGATATGCACATGTAACATTTTTTTTTTTTGCAGTGCTGGGGATGGAACCCAGGGCCTTATGCTTGCAAGGCAAGCACTTTACTGACTGAGCTATCTCCCCAGTCCACATGTAACATTTTAATAGCTACATTCAGATTACTTCACATCACAGGAGGGTTGCTGAATTTACATTGCCACAAGAAATCTCTGGTTGATTTCTGTTTCTCTGCATTCAGTATTCTGTGGGTGTTGGCATTTGAAACATTATTTTTCTTGTTTAATCTCTTGTCCATGTGGAAAATAAAATACCATGGTTCCATTATTTTCCCGCAATTTCCCAAGTGAGAAGTTCTAGTTATCTTTTAGTTGATTATCAGTCATTTTGATTTTTTTCTTCCCTGAGTCATACTCAGATTTTGAGCCCTGTGTTGGACTTTCTTGCACCCTGCAGTCTCCAAGCATTTGTCCTGAGGATCCTGGGTTGTCATAGCTCTGTTACTGAAGACTTCCCTCAAAATTGAAGGATTAAAAATAGTTTTTCAAGTCAAAGTACCTCCTGTGATATCTTCCTCAGCCTCTCTCTTTAAAATGGAGAAGAAAGTATATTTCTCTAAGTGTCCCTATATCTGGAGCAAAACAGACTTTGAGAAGATTAGAAGGAATTTCATACAATTCTTTCCTGGGCACTTCTCAGTTTTCACACATGTTGCTGAGAAGCCATTTGATATCTTGAAGCCTGTGTTTTTTCATCTTTGCAATTGGATGTTTTCGGAGGACTCAATTGGTTAAGGACTTCATGGGGCATATTCATATAGTAGGTGCTGTGCTGTGTATTAGTCAAAATAAGTTACTATTCTGTATATGCTGAATTTCAACTGTTTCTTTTTATGTTATTAATGTGAATATTAGAAATATTTAAATTACCCTTGTGCCTTACGTGTTGGTTTCAGTGGACATTGTTGCTATACAGGTTGCTTCCCAGTTCAATGTTCAATCTGTCTTTTAACAGTACCAGAGAGCAGAAATGTTAAATAAAATTTTATAGTAATTGTCATCACATTATTTTCATTCATGAATAATATACAGACAAAAATAATTCATAAACTGAAATGACCTTATATGCAAGGTTAAGCAAATGTCCTGCTCTTTGGAGGCTTTAGGGTATAATTACCAGATCTCAAAACAAAAAAAAAAAAAAAGTGCAACAAAGAGCCTGTCATTCTGGCCTCATTCATGCCTGGATTGGACATTATTCTCTGTCACTCAAAAAGGTTCCCTGTGCTAAGATTGGGTGCATGGTCTGAAGTCATGACCAATCAGGAGCACTAAGTGAAAACTGTACAATTCTGTGTGCAGCCAGCGAGGAGGGGGCTGGCTTCCACAATCTGGTGGGATTCTTTTGTCCTGCATCCATCATTACTGCCATTCAGTACTAGGATTCACTCTCACTTTCTGTAGTCCCTGTTTGCTCTGCTGTGGGGGTGCTGAAGATTCACAGGGAGCAGGCCTGGTTTTTAAGCACCAGGAAATGGTGAGTGTGCAGTGGCATCATGAGCCTGGGAAGGGAGACTGTGGGAGAGAGACTCTTGGAATGGGTACTGGCTATGGCGGGAACAGGAGCTGGTGGCCATGACTCCAGCCAGTCTCTCAAGTATAGGTCTGAGCCCTCTTCTGGGGGTACCACTGGCCATCCAGGTGGGGATCATATCAGTGGCAGAGACCCCTCACAACCTTCCTTATCCCTGCAGGGGACCCTCAGCCCCTGACTCAAATCCTATCTGGCAGTTTTGTGCCTGTGTCCCAGCATCTTCCCAGACAGGAGCTGTGGTCTGGTCTATAGGATCCTTGCTTCTTCCTGAGCGGGCTAGTTTTCATTTAAATTTTTATTTAATTTCCTATTTTTTTTTCTTGTTACTGAAAGTTGAACAGTGGAATACTTCACCTCTGAGCTATATCCCTGGTACTTTTAATTTTTATTTTGAGAAAGTGTCTAGCTAAGTTGCTAAGATTGGCCTGGTGGTTTGATTTACCTAGATTTTCTATTACAATTAAGTATGTAATTTTTACATACATATGGGTTCATGTATGCGTTTTGTTTATATTGTTATTCCTTGATGATTATCATAATAGTATAGTTTCATAATATTTGTGAATATCAGGTAATGATGAGATTTCTCTTGCTCTTATAATTGAAATATTTTTTGGCTAAATTTATATATATTAAACTTTGTGGTGAATTTTAGAAATGTATGCTTTGGTTTCTTCTTTCATTAAAATAATTCATGTTGATTTTTTTATTATTGCATTATAGTTATACCTAATATTTGGGATTATTTTGACATTATCATGCAACCATGGAATATACTTTTCTTCACTTCAGTGCCCAGTTGTTCCCCTTTCTTTCCCCATCTACCCTCCTGTCTTCCTTCAATTTACTGTTTTTAAAAAACTTACTGCTATATAGATACACATAAAGGTAGAATTCACTGTAATATAGTCATATATGTACATGGTGATTTTGATTAATATATTGTAGATTAATTTGGGCTAAATTGTCATCTTTATATTGATGAGATTTATCATCTACACATGGGATTCATTGTCTTTTTTGTGCTTCTGATGAATTTTATTTTCTCATAAGTTCTACCTATTTTCTAAACATGTATACTTGTGCATATTGCACCTGTATAAAACTTAAATATGGTGTTTTACCACTTTTTAAACTGAATATACCATGGTCAAAATGTGACTGACCCCTAGTGACCATTTTCCCCACTAGGAAAATACTATTCCTCTCTTCCCAGATGTACATTCTCTTGAAACATCTGCCTGTGTTTCAAGTGTTTGGATGAGTTCTCTTGTGTTCTTACTGGTTATCATGTTCACATGTGCTGTAATTTCAATGTTTCTGTGGTGGGTAGTATCATGTATCTTCAATAGCAAAAAAGTTTCCACAAGTAGAAAATAACTTAAACTCCTCTTGAGTCTTGAGTATTATATCTTCAATAATACTATTTAGTTTTGTCTATGATGAGATTTTATTTTATATTTCTCTAATTTCTAAAGATGTTGATTTTTTTTATGCTTATTGAGCACTTACATATCTCCTATATGAATTGGTTGTTCAAGGCTCTTACTTGCCTTTCTTTTGTGGTTTCTGGTTTCAAAGATGAAAGACAGAGTTTGATTTCAGGGAATAATGGTGCTATTTTTGATTATTAAAAAACATTGATTTGTCTTTTTTCTTTCCTTGAGTATACATTATAGGTTTCTTGTCCATCTTATATTTGGAGATTATTTTAAATGGGGTTGTAGGGCTTATCTTTGAAAATTCTAATAGAAAAAATGAATAAGGGAAATCTCTCTTCTTCATGGCTGTAGGAAAATGAGTATATTTCCTCAAAATAATTTGGTAAGTAAATTGTTAAATGACACATTCACAAAAACATCCACTTCTCTTTCTTTAAGATTTTTTTTTAATGCTTTTGACAGTGGATCATGCATTCTACTGTCTGGATTTTGGAGTTTAATACAAAATCACATGAGATAAGATTTGGCAAATTGTAGAAATATTCACATATGATTTATTATTTATTGAATGACATGCTGTGGAGATAGCAACAAAAGAACATTTATTTTTAGAAATAGTTACATATTTTTTTAATTTATTATAGGCCTTTTATTTTTTATTTTATTTTATTTTTTTTATTGTAAACAAATGGGATACATGTTGTTTCTCTATCTGTACATGGCGTAAAGGCATACCATTTGTGTAATCATAAATTTACATAGGGTAATGTTGTTTGATTCATTCTGCCATTTTTTCCCTTCCCCCCTCCCCTCCCACCCTTCCCCTCCATCTATACAGTCCTTCCTTCCTCCATTCCTGCCCCCCTCCCTAAACCCAACTCCAACCCCAACACTAACCCTTCCCACCCCCCAATATGTGTCATCATCCACTTATTAGCGATATCATTCTTCCTTTGGTTTTTTGAGATTGGCTTATCTTACTTAGCATGATATTCTCCAGTTTCATCCATTTGCCTGCAAATGCCATAATTTTATCGTTCTTTATGGCTGAGTAATATTCCATTGTATATATATATATATATACCACATTTTCTTTATCCATTCATCAATTGAAGGACATCTAGGTTGGTTCCACAATCTGGCTATTGTGAACTGAGCAGCTATGAACATTGATGTGGCTGTATCTCTGTAATATGCTGATTTTAAGTCCTTTGGGTATAGACCAAGGAGTGGAATAGCTGGGTCAAATGGTGGTTCCATTCCAAGTTTTCTAAGGAATCTCCACACTGCTTTCCAGAGTGGCTGCACTAATTTGCAGTCCCACCAGCAATGTAAGAGTGTACCTTTCTCCCCACATCCTCGCCAACACCTGTTGTTGCTTGTATTCTTGATAATCACCATTCTAATTGGGGTGAGATGGAATCTTAGGGTAGTTTTGATTTGCATTTCTCTTATTACTAGAGATGTTGAACATTTTTCCATATGTTTGTTGATTGCTTGTATATCTTCTTCTGTGAAGTGTCTATTCATTTCCTTAGCCCATTTGTCAGTTGGATTATTTACATTCTTGGTGTAGAGTTTTTTGAGTTCTTTATAGATTCTGGAGATTAGTGCTCTATCTGAAGTATGATTGGCAAAGATTTTCTCCCACTCTGTAGGCTCTTTCTTTGCATTGCTGATAGTTTCCTTTGCTGAGAGAAAGCTTTTTAGTTTGAATCTATCCCAGTTATTAATTCTTGCTTTTATTTCTTGTGCTATGGGAGTCCTGTTGAGGAAGTCTGGTCCTATTATAGGCCTTTTAGATTCATTTTTTTTTCCTGAGTCATACTCAGGCTCTGGGTCTGTTATGTGCTTTTTTTTGTACCTGGTAGTTTTCAAACATTTACCCTCATAAATAATCTGGTTTGGTAGATCTGTTTCTGAAGAGTTCATTAATATGAAAGAAGAAAAAAAAAAGTGTTGCTTCTGTGATATCTTCTCTTGGCATTATCTTCAAAATGGGAAGAAAATAGTCTTTCTCCAGATCAACATCCTCATATCAAGAACTGGCCAGCCTTTGAGAAGCTTTGAAGGGATTTCAGATAGTTCTGTCTCTGGGTAGATCTCTGTGTGCTGCTGAGTTACCTTTTAATGTCCAGAAACCTGTGTTTTCTCATCTCTACAATGGGAATAATTTTCAAGGATAAAGATGGATAATGTGCTTTATGGAGGTTACCAATATATGTATGTGCTGTGGCCCACAGCTGGACAAAACACCTGGAAGACACCATGCAGATACTAATTGTGATTCCATTGTCTGCCACTCACATGAATTTTCTATTAAATCTTGTAATGACCTTTTCACTGTAGACACCCATGTCATGCACATGCCTGAATTTAAAGGTTGAGTCTTCCTTGTCTGAATTCCAGATTCTAATTCTGTAGTGGTTTAAGGTGGTGCAACTAACATGTTTCTCCATGTCCTCCTTTTATTCTATGTCCCCAATAAAATAGTTCTCTGCCCCATGCCTCTATAACCCATGTTCAGCTATGTTTAGAAAATGACATAGAAACCTGTATCAATTGCTGATTCATAAAGGAACATTGAGGGCTGGGGAGATAGCTCAGCTGATAGAGTGCTTACCTCATAAGCACAAGGACCTGAGTTTGATCCCCAGTACCGGAAAAAATAAAAATAAAATAAATAAATAAATAAAGGAACATTGAGATTACTTCTGGATCATGTATGTCCTTGTTATAAACTGAACCAAGATTTCCATAGGTCCCAGATATAAAATCTCATAACCAGTTAGCTATGTGAAAAGGTTTTGTTTACATATATACAGACATAGCTACAGGCAAGTCTCTTACCTGCTTTTATTTCAGGAGAAGTTTACAATTCCATACCAATATTTCTTCTCAGGTCCAAAAAAATAGGAAAGACACTGCCCTGAATGAGAGCAGACAGCTTTAACCAGAAAGTTTCCAGAAGTAGACTTTATCCTATCAAATCCTGGCCATGGTTTATTCCATAACAGATATCAGATGGTAAGCAAAAGATACTCTACACAAATACATAAATCATAAAAAAGATATATTATATAGTAGTATGTATAAACACACTCAACAGGCACACAGGTAGAAATCCTGCTTTCTTGACTAAGTGTCACTAAGTCCTAAAATAATAAGAAAAATATGTCATGTGGTGTAGTGGAGGTTATTTGGGCTTTCAAATTCAAGCCTTTTTTTTTTTTTTGGTACTGGGAATTAAACCCAGGGACACTTATCCACTGAACCACATCCCTAGCAATTTTTTATATTTTATTTAGATACAGGGTCTTGCTCAGTTTCTGAGGCTGACTTTGAACTCACAACCCTCCTACCTCATTCTTTTGAGCTGCTGGGAGTTCAGGTGTGTGCCACCATACCTGGAAACACAATTCATCTTGATTCCAAGCCCATTTGCTTATTGGTTGAGGGGTATTGATCTTAGGAGGAAAGAATGTAATAGACTAGCCATTAGGTCTAAGACCAAATAGCAAAATAAAAAGTTTATCTTTAGTGCATTTAAATTATAGATTCAAAGCTGTGGATATGATAACATAGACCCCCAACTCCTGGAATTTCATCTTCTTTTGCTTGCTGATAACTGATTTGAATGGACTGTGGCTAGCATTTTGTGGAAAAAAGTCTACTTTTGGAAATTTTCTGATTAAAGCTCCCTGCTCTTACTAAAGGCAGTGTCTCTCCTGTTTTTTGGACTTAAGAAGAAATATTGGTAAGAAATTTTATCCCTCACTTCTAGCATAAAAAGTGGTGGTCAGGACCATTATCTCCCTGAGGTTAAAGAGAAGCATAGCTCTCAAAGTTGGAATTTGCTCCTGTGAACTGAGATATTCTGGAGGCTTGACATAGTTTTGAGAGTGCTTTTCCAACAATTCATATATTTCATTAGTAATAAATTTTGGTCACATAATGTTAATATTCCCATATTGTATACATTGTTAGGTTATTAAAACCAATTTCTATTTATTTTTTATGTAAATACTAGAAAAATTTAATTACCCTTATATCTCACATATTATTATCATTGGATATTTCTGCCATAGGGGGTTCCTTCCCAGTTCAATGTTCAATCTGTTTCATCACAAGAAAGCAGGAAAGTTAAATAAAATTTTACAGTGTAGTCAATTGTTTCCATCCTTGAAATATATACAGACATATATAATCCACAAATTGAAAACGTCTTATGCAAGGTAAAATGCACAATCCTCCTAATTTGGTTTGATTCCACTTCTCCAAGGAAACTTTGCTTTAAATTAACTGCAGTCTGAGGATCTAGATTTCAATTCCTAGCACCTCAACAGGAAGAAAAAAAGCTGCATTCAAGAACCTGCCATTGTTACTTCATTCATTTATAAATTTGATGTCACCTCCTATCACTCAGAAGACTCACTAGACTCAGTCTGAGCATGTGAAGACATAAACCCTATCTATTCAGAAACTTTTAGGTAAGCATTGTTCAATACAGCACAGTCAGTGAAGAGAAGCAGGCTTAGCCATCTGGTATGACTTTTGTCTTTGGAGACTGCCAGTGTTTGGTATCCATATCTAGGCTCCCTCTTTCATGTTCAGGGGACCTGGTTTGCTCTACTGTGCAGCTGCAGAAAGATCTATGGGGAGAACTCTTAGACCTGCAAAAAGCCAATAAATGGTTAGTGTGCAGTGGCCTACTGAGACTGGGGATGAGGCTGCTTGAAATTGACTGCAGTGACTATGTTGGGATCTGCATCTATAAGGTGACTATAGTCACTATAAGTGACTATGTTTTGGACTAGCATCTATAAGGAAATCCCTAGTATCTACAAGCCTGGGTTTTCCTCTGAGGCAGGTCAATTCTGAATTCCCAACTGGCCAGTCAATTGGGGTGTGTGTCAGCAGTAGAGAGTGGGAGTCCTGTCCTATCTCTGCAGTGTATCTGCAGTCCCTACCTGGAGTTCTACTTAAGCACATATGTAGCAGCATTCCAGCACCTTTCCAGACTGTGTGGTGGATTGAGGATTGGGATAATCATCAGAATCACAACTCCATGTATTGTTTTTTGCATGAGGGGACTATGGTCTATAGGGGTCTCAGTTCTTCCTTCTGAGCTTCATTTTCTTTCTTTTTTGGGGAGATGCTGGTACCATGGATTGAACCCAGAAATCCTTTACCACTGTGATTACATCCCTCATACTTTTAATTTATTTTTTATTTTGAGACAGTTACTGAATCTGGCCTTGAACTTGTGCCTCAGTTTTTTGAGTTGCTGGGATTATAGGTGCATGCCACACTGCCTGTATCCTCCTTAATATTCTTAATAAATGTGAAACAAAATGTCAAATCCAGAACCCTAACTCCTAGCCTAAATCTTTATGTATATATGTCAGTAAATTCCTAAAATTCCAGTTCCCTGTCCATATTCCCAAGACAAATTCCCCTCTCCCCAATATTATCAATTGCTTTTGCCATACTACATTTGAAATAAGCACAGTGTTTTTAAAACAAGGGCTGAGTATGGGCTCAGATTTAACATGACCCTCTGTCAATCCCCAGTACCATAGAAAAAAAATCAAAAGAAAAGAAATTTTTTTTTGTTTATGAGCATTTCACATGATAGAAAATAGAGAAAAATCACTCAACCTTTACCAAAATATATGTGTTTCTGTCCTCCCTTGTCTCTCCAAGTCTGAACAACTTGTCAGAATGTCTTTGTGCTGAGAGCCACCCTTGTGGAATTCATGACAGAGGGTTCTCATTCCCTGATCTTGTGTTTTTGTTTTGTTTTGTTTTGTTTTTTTGGTCCTGTGTTTTACAACTGTCTAATATGAGAATTCCACAGCTTGAACATCTAATATTTTTTGAGAGTCTAGTGAATATCAGTACTTGGGACTTACCTTGTTAGAGAGCAGTATAAATTTAGGGAGTATAGTTTCTCAAGGAAGTATCTGAGGGCCTTAAAGCTGGGAAAAGTCTCCTGCTGTATCCTTGATCCAAAAGGAACTTCAGTTGTTTTCTTATTTCGGTTATTATGAAAGCTGCTACAGTGTAGATGAGAATGCAACCATTTAACATACTGATTTTACCTATTTTGGAAATGCAACCAGAGTTATTATTGTTAGTTATTAAGAACTCTCAATGCTTTTTTTTGTAATGGTTGTACCAAATTTATATTCTAACACAGTGATAATGTGTTTCTTTCTTTCATATCCATATAATTGGAGTACTACTTTTCTTCAATTGTTTGATAACCATTCTAACATCTGTGCTCAGGTTGCAGAACGTATATAGTTAAATGATGCACTGAATTCCTGATGCAAGTTTGTTAGATTTCAGGCTGCCTTGTACTCACTGGAAAAAGGTTATGTAAACCTTTTTAGAAACAGATATCTGTGTTTTTAACCCTTTCTCTTCAATCCTGGAGGGCATTGTGACCCATGAAATGCTTACAAACCAATGTGAAGCCACTCCTTTGTGATCTTGGGAGATACACAATGCACATTTGGCATAGCTACCAAAGCTTGGTGGTTTAGGATGTAGTCCATTGAATGGAAAAAGTTGAAGTTGGGAAAAATTTCTCATAGAAAGAAATGGTTAGGCCTGGAGTTATTACTGAACTGAGGATACAGGGTTCAGGAAGTGCTGAACTCCCACTTGGGTTGCCAGTTGTGGACTCTTTTTCTCCTACTAACTCTTTAGTGCTGACTAGATAGAAGATCAACTGTTAGCAACAACAGTGTGCACAGTATACTGACAAATACCTTTTTGGGATAAACTGGGACCCTTGAGATTTAAATCCTCTTCTGCCCTGGTCACATGGAATAAAGCCCAGGGATCTTGAATGGTTCTAGAAAAACACCCCTTCTTCTATTTGATGCTTGTGTATATCTAGTTCCTTCCTCTGAGAGCACCAGATAAATTAATAAACTACAGGCAATTTGGAGTTAAATGTGATATATTTATGACCACAATCAGTTTTCCTCTATTCAGAGTGACACTGGATTTAGGTATTCTGTCCCAATTATATGGTACATTGCTCAAGGAAGGATAATGTCCAAGTGTTCCCCAACTTTTTTCTACTCATCTGAGGATAGAATTTTTTTGTTTTTGCTGTCCAATGTGTATGACTCTAAATTCATTTTAAGAGGAACTCAAAACAGTAGTAGATGTTTATTTGATGCATTTATGAATGGATGGAGAGTCACAAGGCTCATATTCTGCTATATTTTGAAAATCATGCCTCTTAATATCTGCTTTTTGGGGAATGATGGGGTGTAAGTCCAGTGTTACACACATTCTACACACAAGCCCTACCAGTGATCTTTGTCTTTTCTTGTAACATCTGCCTTCAGTTCGGGTTGTAACATTCAATCACATTAAATATTTTTCTTGATGTAGTTGGATTTATATAGGTCCTTTCATTGCACTTAATAAAATTATTTACACCCATATGGAATTTTCTCTATTGTGACTTCTTGATCTTTAAATTACTGTGATAATGTAATTTGATAATATATATTAGTGTTAGGTAATGAATAATAGCTGCTAATTTTTCTCTAATATTTTAGAGAGTTGTTAGCTAATGTCATATGTATTTAGCTCTCAGGAGAATTTTAGAATTTTTTGCTTTCATTCCTTATTTAACTAAAAGCAAAACATGGTTTTAATTTTGATGGGGTATAATATATTAACTTGGGAAAAATTGTCATATTTATGAGTTTTCTATACACAGAGTGTGTAACTAATTCTTTTATATGCTCTTCTGTATTTTTATTTTCTCAAATTTTGCACACTTCCTTTTTAATTATTCTTACATATGAAATGTGACATTCATGTAACATTGATATAAAACATACATGGTGTTTTATATCATTTGTCAAACTGGATGTTCTATAACAAAAATAGTGTCTTTCTTCTAGAAACCATTATTTTCCACAGTTTATTATTTATTTCTTCCTAAATGTACATCCTCTTTAACCATGCTCCTGGGTTTCAACTCTGGAGAAATATGGCTATATCCTCATATGTACAAGTGCTGTAATTTCAGTCTGTTTCCTGTGGGGTTGTATTATGTATGTCAGATAGCAAAACAGTTTCCACAAATGAATAATGACAGCTTAAACTTCTTCTTTCCTTCATGAGTGCAATTATTCCATGTTCATCAATAATATTTAGTTTTATTTTTTTTCAGAAAATTTACTCATTCTATTAATGTATTGCAATTGCTCTACATTTTAACATATTATGTAGAAAATACTGAAAATACAAGCTACTTTGTAAAACCAAAGATAAACATGGAATCCAAATATAAACTGTTTTACACAATAGACTCTTTTCCCATAGTTAGTATTAAATTTTAAATATCTATTTCTTGTTTCTTTAATATTTTTTAGATGTTGATAGACTTTTATTTTTATTCATTTATTTATATGTGGTGCTGAGAATCAAACCCAGTGCCTCACACTTGCTAGGCAAGTGCTCTACCATTGAGCTACAACCTCAGGCTTAAATATATATTTCTTTTATTAAAAGGATTATTTTGCGTACTCCCTAAGTACATCTCCTTTGCAAACAGCTCAGTAATTCTCAGAAACTGTTTCGAGAGGCTTGTTGCAAGAGAAAGTGCACAACCAGAAAAGGAGGAAGCAAAATAAGTTTAAATCATGCACAATAACTAGCATATCAAATGCATTTAATAAAGTAGGAATTCCATTGCAATATCAAGAAATCAAAGCAAAAATATTAAAATTACATATAATGTACATATATTGTACTGATACATGTAGTAAAATTATTTTTTAAGCTGAATTGAAACCACTTATTGTATAAAGTTTCTGTTGTAATTTTGTGCATTTGGTATTCTGCAAGCCTCTTGTAGTTGATTTTTCCATTTCATTCTTCAGTTTTGGTAAATTTTCTGATATTATTTCATTGAATATGTTATTCATTCCTTTGGTTTGTATCTTTGCACTTTCCTCAATCCTGAAAATTATTAAATTTGGTCTTTTCATGATCTCTCATAGTTATTGGAGGTTCTTTTCATGATTTCTTACCATTTTGATTGGTCAACTTTATTTTCAAGATTAAATATTTTGTCTTCATTGTCTGAGGTTGTGTCTTCCAAGTGATCTACTCTGTTTATGATGCTTTCCATTGAGTTTTTTATTTGGTTTATTGTTTCCTTCATTTCAAGGATTTCCGTTTGTTTTTTTTTTTTTTTTTTCCCCCTCGGAATCTCTCTCTTTGTTGCGATGATCTTTTGCTTCCTGCAGTTGCTCTTTCAATTGTTCATTGGAGTGATTTTCATTGCCTGTATTTGCTCTCTTATATCATCTTTTGCTTCATGAATCATTTTAATTAAGTATATTCTAAACTCCTTTTCTGATATTTCTTCTATTTGCTGTCACTGGATACTATTAATATAGAATCTTCGTTTGTTTGGAACGTTTTCCTTATTTTTTCATGTTGTTCATATATCTTCCCTCTTGCAGTGCAGATTTGGGTTATTTCAGTTGCCCCCCTACAGACTCATAGTAACTCAGCAGGTTTCCAAAACCTCTTCTTTAAGGTGGATATCAATATTAGCAGTATCCAGTACAGATAATATGCAACCCTAAACTAAATAGCCCCTATGAAGATGTTAACAATATTGTCATAGTAAATAGGATGAGTTCAAATATTATCTACAGTAAAACAAATAGATTTGCAATGAGGTCTACAGTTTATAATGGTTGACAAAGGATGGGGAGGAGTGTAGGATGTAACTGTTAGAAGGATAAGAAAAGAGTATTTAGAAGTACTAAATCATAGGTAGAGTGAAAGCAGAATCAAAAAAGAAGTTGGTTGTTAGCAATGGAAAGCAGAGAAAGAGGCTCTGAGGAAACAGATTAACAAAAGGAAAATGGAGAAAAATAAAGAAATAAAAACTTAAAATTTTCAGAAAAAAAAACTACACTATAACAGTCATATACTGTTCAAACCTCCCAGTCTTCAGTAGCCTGATGCATGAGAGGTTTGTGACAATGAGCTTCCTGTCACCAGTAGGCATCTCAGGATAGAATTGGCCCCACCTAATGATAGCAGCTTCCACTTTCAGGATAATGCAAGATGAATGCACTGGCTTCCAAATGTGTTGGCAAATGGGGAACTGCAATGCAGGGTGTGGGTGCCAATTCCATGTTGGATGCAGTTGCTTGTGCCTGGGGTCCTGGAGTTGGGAATGCAGTTGGTTATGCCATGGGTCCTGCAGGTCCTGACTGTTATCCTAAAATGGCAGCAGCCATGCACATTTAACCAAACATGACAGTGGAGTTCTAGGTAATAGCAGGCAGCTGGTGTTGTGCTGGTGGTCTGCAGTTGGTCTGCAGGCTATCAGCAGACCATCAGCAGGTGGACCTCATGTGGCGGGTGATGGGTAGGTGAAAGGCAGGTAATGGGCAGGCGAGAGGCAGGTAAGTGGGCAAATGGAAGAGGTAGCAGAGAGTGAGAGATCTGCACTCAAAAGTTTGTCAATATGCTGGCAGACTGTGGGTGATTGAGGTGGACAAATGAGATAAACAGCAGGTGATTGATAAGCAGCAAAGACTGCCTCACAGAGAAACAGATTTTCCTCTGCTTGAAACCTGAGTTATGAAGCATCAAGGAATGTAGCCTCACTTTAGTCTGCCATTTTGGGTCTTCAATTTTGTTTTTTGTATATATGAGTTATTTTACATTACCTAATTTCTAAAGATGTTTAGTTTTGGGGTTGTGGTTGTGGCTCAGTGGTACAGTGCTTGCCCAGCATGTATGAGGTACTGGGTTTGATTCTCAGCACTGTATATAAATGAATAATAAAAAAGATGTCGAGCTTTTTGATTATTGAATAATTAGCTATCTATCTCCTATTTAAAGTGATTATTCAAGTCTCTTGCCTGCTTTTCTTTTGCAGTTTCTCCTTTCTTACCTTCTTATAAGTTTTTGATTATATGTGAGGTAGTTTTTTTCAATCTTTTACTTCTCCTTGCACCCTTCAATGGACTTGAGATATAGAATTTTTATTTTAATATTATACAATTCATAAATTTAAAAATAATATTTTGTTTAACTTTGAAAAAACAATAACCATTTATTTTTTCCCTCTTTCATGATATTGGGTATTGAAACCAGGGTGTCCTGTTACCAATCTATATCTTAAGCTCTTTTTAAAATTTTATTTTCAGATGGAATTTTACTCAGTTGCTTGGGTTGGCCTCACAATTGTGATCCTCCTACCTTAGCCTCCAGAGTACTGGATATTTCAAGTGTGTACCACTACATGCATCCTTTCTCACTCTTCCTTATTACAACTTGTGAATGCTTTATATTTTATTTAATACTTTAGTATTACTTATTTGTAATATTTATATTCAGTATTAATATGTGAAATTGAATTTTTATATGCTATGATGAATAGTATTTTTATTATTACAAAAATATCTCAATATCCTAGCATCTTTTTTTGGAAAGAATGCCAGTTTTCTTCTTCCCTGTACTGTAATCTCTGTTTTTTTACTGTCTAAATAGCAAGTGACTTATTAAGCATTTTGTCTTGAGTTCTACCATTTGTTCATTTCATTATGAAGTCTACACTGGTTCCTATAAGTTTATAACATCAGTCATGAGTGGTATCATAATGTTTTTGTCAGAGATATACTTTATGCACAACAATGGAAACAGAAAAATGTCTAGTTACATAATGGTCTGTATCAACTAGATTCTTATCATTACACTCAAATATTCAGAAAATGGCAGAAACTATTAGAACAAATTTGTACAATGTAGTCTCATCAAGTGAGACATCATTATATATATGCATATGCTGGCAATTACATAGTACATAATTGACATCATTTTTACTTGTCAAATTTACCAGAGCTTTTTCAATTCCATTTGCTTTTGGAAAGCACCACCATTGACATTGATGATTCTTTCTGTGGTATGGTCATTTTTAGTATCTTCTTATTTTGCTCTTTTGTTTAGGCTTTTCTTTCTCTACTTTGTTTTATAAAATTTACTTTTTCCAAAATATTCAGATGGATGATTTGATAATAAATTCTTAGTCATTTTTATGGCCAAGGAATCAACCAATGAAATCTAAGTGGACCATGGAATGTAGAAAATATTTGATATCTGAGAAAAGTTTAATATCAAAATATATACAAATCATGCAACTCATCAAAAAAGAAAAAAAGAAAAGAAAACTAATACTGTATGGTAAAATGCCTAAAAATCAAACAAATGTATAAAGTTATATAAAAGGTATTCAACATCATTATCAGAAAAATGCTATTCAAATTTATAATTTACTTTAGATTCTCTGTCTTATTTATCTCACAGAAATATAAGTGCTAAATAGTGTATATTTTCCATTGTACACAGGGCATCCTGAGACAGTTGTCAGTTCACAAAATGCAAAGTATTCATTTCTTCACGTTTTTCCATTATTTCATTTATTTATTTTTTGCAGTGCTAGGGATCAAACCCATGGCCCTGCCCTTGTAAGGCAAGCACTTTACCGACTGAGCTATCTCCCCAGCCCACATTATTCCATCTTAATCTAGATAGTCATGTGTTTTGAAAATCTAATAAAGAATGAATAGAATGCACTAATCAACCTGGATGCAAGAAAATATAACAAAAGACCTACAAAACAAAATTTAACTTAATTACAAATATTCTTATAAGAACCTGAAAAACTGTCCATGGTTGTTCATGCTAATAGTCCCAGATACTGATGAGGCTAAAGCAGGGGAATGATTTTATACCTAGGAATTTGAGGTTAATCTGGGCAACACAGCAAGAACCTAGATCTAAAAACAAACCAAACAACAAAAATTAAACAACTACATATTAAAAAAAGTACCTTCACTGACACTGATGATTTCAACCAAACTTTTAATAATAATTCATGATCACTTTTAAAAAAGAATAAAACCTTCTAATTTTTTCTATAAGACAAGTTTACCAGATAAGACATCACAAGAAAAAAAAATTAAAAGCCATATTTTATTTTGGATATTGACTAAGATATTCAAAACTACTAGCAAACTGAAGGTAACTATCTAAAAAGGAAAGAATGTAACCCATGTTCAACAGGGACATCTCTATATATGCCATAATAAAGGTTCCAAAAATAATTTTGACAGAGAAAAACTTTTGGCAAATCATATGTCAATGTATGTTAAAACCTATAGCAGATTAGAACTACAGGAAAATTATTTTTCACTCCCCAAAAGGGCCCCTGGGAACTATCTTCAGTTATCCTATTTTGTTTTGAAAACCTAAGTTTTCTGTGGTTCTTATTGTAGAGGTCTTTCACCTCCTTTGTTAGATTGATTCCCAAATATTTTCTTTTTTTGAGGCTATTGTGAATGGGGTAGTTTTCCTAACTTCTCTTTCTGAATATTCATCACTTATGTATAAATGCATTAGATTTATGAGCATTGATCTTATAACCTGCTACTTTACTGAATTTACTTAATAGTTCTAAAAGCTTTCTGTTGGAATTTCCTGGTTCCTGGTTCATCTAAATATAAAATGGTGTCATCAGCAAATAGGGATGATTTGAGTTCTTCTTTTCCTATTAGTGAGAATCTTTCAATTACATCAGAAGGTTAATTTGTTTCTGACTATATTACATCAAATGTATCACTACATTTTACTGTTTATGAAATAGTTCATTTGCCAGGGTCTATGTTTATCACTGGTTTATTTCAGAATAGTAAAGTCTTAAGAGAATCAGATGACAGGACGTGCAGAGTTAAAATTGAGGGGATTACTCTTTGTGCTGATGACATTTCTCTCATCTTTTGAAAACTATTGAACATGAGCATATGATTTTTATAATTATAGTGCATTACTGTACCCCATAATCTATGAGAGAGTTTATCTCTGCACTCTGGCTGTACAGTAGTTTACTTGAACAATTATCAGCAAGTAATTATTCTGGTATGAACTGTGTCATGCGGAAAGTGGGAGTGAAAAATATTAATAAGCATGCATGCATGTTGTCGATAAAAGTTAAGTGATTGCAATATACTGTCTGCATTCTTGCCTGTACATATTCATACTGAGGCAATGTGCTTCGATGAGGGTCTACAAACAAGTAGTGCTGGTTGACAGTTCTTAACTTAACATTAAAATGGTATCTAAAGACAAATTCTGTGCTTTGGCTGAATAATAGACACAGTGCTTTTGACCTTGGGTGCAGCCCAGTGCTTCAGCATTGGTTTTGTTTTACAATTTTAATTTTGTTCCTCTAGCACCAGATTCTCAAATTCTCTCATATTTGTAGTACACATTATTTTTAAGTTGTGTCTGGCAGTGTGGCATTGTTGAAAACACAAAGAAAGGAACCATTAACAGGTATGTATGTACTTATGTTGTTGGAATGATTTTGTAATTTGATGTACGATCAAAGGAAAAGTAGGAATTAGTCAATCAAGAAAATGAAGGATAAGAACTCCACCTGTGTAGAGGAAATAACTTGTACATGGATGCTCAAGTTTGAAGAAATCTAAGCTCCATCAGCATTTCAGAAGAACTAGAATACATTTAATGAGGAATACAATTATAAGAGATGAGTTGGAGGTCTGGCTTGTTTGCAAAAGCTTTAAAGGAACATCCAAGTTGGTTTAAATGATGGATATGTGGTTTTTGAAAATAGAGAAGGTAGAAGTCCCATCCAGTGATAGAAATTGCATGGATGATGGGAGATTTGTCACACAGGTGAAATGCCTACTGGCTTATGGCAAAGGAACCTAGGTGATGATGATAAGAATGACTGACCTGCATAATGGAGTATGGTGTTTAATTCTAGTTAGTGACCACTTAGGAGTGGAAATATTGATTGCCAAAGTGAAAGTTCTTTCCAGGGACTTTTCCTCTTTCCTCTTCAGAGGCAGATATAAAGAACTACAGCTGTTTTCTCTCTAACATACAGCAAACCTTATTTGAAACCTGTTTTAAACACCCGAGTTTTTTTTTTAAAATTCCAACTGTGTGTTAACAAATACACAGTTATTTATTTATTTAAATAAATAAAAGTTTCAAAAATCCCACTGCACGTAAGGTATTGGTGGCAGTAGGAGTCAAGTCCAACATTCAGTTTCTCTGTATAAATTGGATCATTACATTCTGCTTCCCTGTTTATCATTCATCATACAGATGCTGAAGGAATTCATGTGGGGTGATAATATTTTTTCTTTAACCAAACTTTCTCTTCTTCAGTTGCCTTGTTCTGAATTGAACTGGACATCCCTTTAGCTCTTGTCTTTTTGATTTATGTATTTTGGGGAGGGCACCAGGGATTGAACCCAGGGGCACTTATCCACTGAGCCACATCCCCCACCCATTTTATATTTTATATAGAGACAGGGTCTCACTGAATAGCTTGAGGCCTTGATAAATTGCTGAGTCTGGCTTTGAACTTGAGATCCTCCTGCTTAAACCTCATGAGCCACTGGGATTACAGGTGTGTGTACCCAATAATTTATGTATTTTATACTCAATGTTTTTATCTACATCATAAGACTCTTTAGATTTGTATATTACTTCTTTGTATGTGTGTATATATACAAATGCAAATGTTTCTTTATAATTAGAAAGTGACTTCATAAGGGAGAGAGAAAAGGAATATGTCCTAGGTGGTTGATAAATCAATGCTTTGAACTATGTGAGACCCTGGACAGTGCAATGCCTATTTTGGGAATGCTGTGGTTCCAGGGTGCCCAGGGAAGTCCATTTGCAAGATGATTTCTTTTGGTAGGGGAAGTTCTGTGTTTGTCATTGAACTCACTTTTTCAAGAAGCCTTGATTTCTAAATGCCATCCTGCCAAGAAGTAGTAGACATCAATGTACCTGCTAAACCCCAAGAATTTGTTTTTCCCATCTTCATCCTGTTTTCCTAAAGAAGTTTTTCACTGAATCTCTTTGATGAACCTACCCATATAAATGACTGTTCTGGCTCCAATTTTTGTTCATATTCAGTTTCTACCAGAATGGGTTATCCAGTATGCCTCTGCTTTTCACTAAAAAATTATTCTCTAATTTCTATAAATTCTAATTAATTTTTTCTATCCACCTCACTGCCTGTGTCAGTTAACCATCCTTCCATTGTGCTGATTACAGACCATAGGGATACATTCTATTCTTGTACCTTATTTATCTTTCAATGGCCACATATAATACCACTTAACTCTATGAATACTTTCCTGATTCATCTAGTGAGATGTTATTTTTTGCTGCTTTGAACTTCCAAAGTGCTGCATTGGTCTTTTTCCTTGATCGACCCCAATGATTTGATGCAAAATAAATTGTTTAAAAAATTTATTAACTTTTTCATAAACATGTTAAACTGGACTTTGGATAGCATGGATACCAGAAGATGCCTGGCCTCTATAATAATTTTTCTTCTATTTAAATGATGGTATTGTATAATTTTATATCTCATTGCTCCAAATTCAATTAAAGTGTTTTAAGAATGAGCTACATAATTTAATTTTCTATAGCCATCTTTGGAGACCCTAACTGTCTTGTGACTAAGTGAGTAAGTAAATAAGTAAAACAGTCTAAGGTTTTCCTCATGGCAGGAAGGAAGTTCTTGTGGGATCTCTGCTGTAGGAACTCCTGTAGTTCCAGTTGTTTTTTTTCTAGCAAGACTTTTTGGCATTGATGTTTTCCTCCAGGAAATGGGTGGAGTGTGTTCCAGTGAGAGTGGACTGGAAATAGGAAACTGAGTCCTAGTCTTGAATACTCCACTTGGTAGCTATGATGATTTGGGGGTCCATTTTCTGACTCTCATTTATAGATATATAAAATAATAATTTATTCTCATTAAACATTCCAAGATTATTTAAAACTGCTAATCTTCATTATGATTAAGAGATAAACTACCAAAGTAGAACTTCTTTTATTTTTTTTGTACCAGGGATTAAACCCAAAGGTGGTTAACAATGGAACCATATTGCAAGCCCTATTTATTTATTTATTTATTATTTTGAGACATGGTCTTTTTAAGTTGCTGAGGCTGGCTTCAAATTTGTGATCCTCCTGCCTTAGTCTCCTGAGCCACTGAGATTACAGACATGTGCCAACATGCCCAGTCAAAGTAAAACTTTTGACAAATGCCAAAAAAGTCCATTGTATTCAGTCTCAGTATAAGAGAAACTGTGAAAATTGTAATAAACTGATTATATTTCTTTTCTCCTAAGGGAATGAGAATATTACTCAGGTATGACTAAGAGTAGACAGAATGAAAGTTTGTGTGTTTGGAGAAATATTCATATATGAAAGCTTGCTGTAATAGTTGGATAGCAAAGATTTAGAAACAATAAATACTCACCAGTAAGCAAAATAGCCACATTATAGTGTTATAGTTAAATTATGTTGTAATAGACAATGAAGCTGTTGAAAAGAATGTTGTTGATCTATCTTATATGAATATGGAAAAATATCTATGACTTATTGCTTTCTGAAATATTGCAAAGTACAAAATAACATATGGAACTATCATTTGATTATGAAGAAAAACAAAACCATTTATTTCTATACATGTGAACATACTTTTTTCTCCCTCCAACCCCATTTTTCTGTGTAGCCTTTGAGAAGGTTTCCAGTAACTGTTTGTTTTATTTGGGAATATTGTAGTATGTGTGCAACTTTTACTTTTTATAAAGCTCTTGTGTATCAGTAGAATTATTTTCCAATGAGTTTTTAATCCTTATTTATAAAATATTGTTTGACTGGAAAGTTAAAATGTGACATCCTTTGTTTTATTTCTATTTTTAGTACTGGGGTGCTTAACCACTGAGTCATATCCTATCTCTTTTGATTTTTCCGAGACAGGGTCTTTCTAGGTTGCTGAGGCTGTGTAATTTTAAACAGTTGTGACTTTGAGATGTCATCAACTTTCCAAAGTAAAATTTTTATCAAGTATATTACATACACAGGGTTCCATTAATTCCAGAAACTTTATTCAGAAAGCAATGTATTTCATTGTTAATTATTCCAAATGGTGCCTGTGATCAAAAAGGACACCTGTTGATAATGAAGGAAATCCTTACAGCTATCCTAAATAATATTTACTCGGGCTGGGGAAATAGCTCAGTCAGTAGAGTGCTTGCCTTGCAAGCATAAGGCCCTGGGTTCAATCCCCAGGACTGCAAAAAAAAAAAAAAAAAAAAAAAAAAAAGAATATTTACTCAAGTGAGGATGGAAGTGATTGATGAAGTGAAAAGTTGCATAGCTTCCTCAGGCTTAGATCATTACGAGTACTCCAGTAACTAAACAAAGGGGACTAACTATGGGGCTAAGATTTTAAACTTGATGCTTGAGCTAAAGTATTATATAGTCCAATGCATTTCAGGTTGTTTGTTATATCCCTTTGGGCATTTACATGTACACATTTGGAAGAAATGGTTTTCCTTTGAAGTGCATCTCACCCTTTTTTATTTCAATTTGAAATACAGTATTTGTGTATAATATACTACAGACTTCTTTCTCCTAGTAGAGTTGCAGAGGAATTATATCTAATGTAAATTTTTGTGTCATTTCAAAAATCTGTGACATAGCACATATTACTAAAAATATGTCCACTGACCCTTTTAGCAATTTGAATGTTACCCTTTTAATAATTAGAAATCCAGAGACTTGATATCTAAATGTAACATTCAACATGCCTATTCTCCAGAACTTGAATATATTGTTAATGGGACATACAATCTTTGTGTTGAGGTCCAAAGAGGAAATAGGGTACAAATACTCTGCTTGGGGTTTTCCAGTCTTACTTTGTTTTTCTGTCACTCCCCAAACATCTCTTCCCCAGTCCATTTCTACCTAGGATAGAAATCTTGGATGATCCATTCTCATGTCTTACAGGTATCACTTTCCAAAATTTCCTTAAATCATAAGGTTATTTAGATCCCACCTGAGGCATCAATTTGATGGGGGTTTCTGAACCCTCTGAAGTTATGTGCCAGACTTTACTGTCAAATTTTCAATGTCCACTCCTCAAGATCAAACTGGATTTTCATTCTACAGTGTTTCCATTACTTTTTTCTCACCTTTCTTGGAAGATGTTTACTTTTCTCCATAAGATAGTGCTTCCTTAAATTAGAATTTATTATTTATCCAAATGAAAATGTCAGATTGTTTTAACTTTTTCATACACTCTTTTCTCCACACTTTAGATCATTTTTAGCTCTCCATTGAACACTTTTCAAATTCTTCATGAACTTGAATACTAAGTGTAAGGAATCCCATGGAAACCACGCCAGACATGGGAAATCACATAAGGGAGTTTATTAAGCAAGCAGAGTGTCTCCCTGCAGGGTAAGAGAGAAAATGAGAGGAAAAGAAAGGGAATGAGAAAGGATGCACACTATAGAGAGTGGAAAGTGAGGACGAGAAAGAAAGGAAGTCAGGGGGAGAGAAAAGCAAGAGAAAAGAAGGCAGTGAAGCTATCTTTAAGAATCCCACCAAGCTAACAGGGGACCAATAATGGAGAAGGATACTTGCAAGCTGACTGATGAACCAATATTTAGCTAGGATGTTCACAGACTGACAGTAGTTGGGAGGCAGGGAATATGGCTGCACTGGAAAGGGTGGGGAGAGCAACTTTCAGACTGACAAGCTAGGTTGTGATGCAATGGAAAGGGTGGGGGAGCAGCTTTGTATTACACTAAGAAGTCAAAATGAGAAATCATGTATTAAGGATCATCTAATTTAGGATCTTGGGTCTGCTAATTAGAGGAAGCACAGCTAAAACTGCTAAGTCCAGTAGTGGACACCATAAGAGAATTTATACAGGCCCTCAATGTCAAAGGAGACAGGATATGAATCTCAGGAAACTAACAAGATAGGCATATTTCAATTTCTAAATTAAAAAATAATATTCTTGAACAAAGATTAAAGGATAGGGCATTGGAATCAAGCCCAAGCTGGAAGGTGAAAAGAATCTGTCAAAAATCTAGATGCAGAGACACAAACCCAAATAAATACAATTTTCTCATACTAGACAAAGGTGCCAAAAATATGCAATGGAGAAAAGATAGCCTCTTCAACAAATGGTGCTGGGAAAATTGGAAGTCCATATGCAACAGAATAAAACTAAACCCATATCTCTCACCATGCACAAAACTAAACTCAAAATGGATTAAGGACCATGGAATCAGATCAGAGACCCTGCATCTTATAGAAGAAAAAGTAGGTCCAGATCTTCAACATGTTGGCTTAGGACCAGACTTCCTCAACAGGACTCCCATAGCACAAGAAATAAAAGCAAGAATCAGTAACTGGGATAGATTCACTAAAAAACTTTCTCTCAGCAAAGGAAAGTACCAGCAATGCGAAGAAAGAGCCTACAGAGTGGGAGAAAATCTTTGCCAATCATACTTCAGATAGAGCACTAATCTCCAGAATCTATAAAGAACTCAAAAAACTCAACACCAAGAATACAAATAACCCAATTGACAAATGGGCTAAGGAAATGAACAGACACTTCACAGAAGAAGATCTACAAACAATCAACAAACATATGGAAAACATATTGTTCAACATCTCTAGTAATAAGAGAAATGCAAATCAAAACCACCCTAAGATTCCATCTCACCCCAATTAGAATGGCGATTATCAAGAATACAAGCAAAAACAGATGTTGGCGAGGATGTATGGAAAAAGGTACACTCATACATTGCTGGTGGGGTTGCAAATTAGTGCAGCCACTCTGGAAAGCAGTATGCAGATTCCTCAGAAAACTTGGAATGGAACCACCATTTGACCCAGCTATCCCACTCCTTTTCCTATACCCAAAGGACTTAAAATCAGCATACTACAGAGATACAGCCACATCAATGTTCATTACTGCCCAATTCACAATAGCCAGAGTGTGGAACCAACCTAGATGCCCTTCAATTGATAAATGGATGAAGAAACTGTGGTATATATATATATATATATATATATATATATATATATATACAACGGAATATTGCTCAGCCATAAAGAATGATAAAATTATGGCATTTGCAGGCAAATGGATGAAATTGGAGAATATCATGCTAAGTGAGATAAGTCAATCTCAAAAAAACAAAGGAAGAATGATCTTGCTGATAAGTGGATGATGACACATAATGGGGCGTGGGAGGGGTTAGTTTTAGGGTTAGAGTTAGGGTCAGGGAGAAGGGCAAGAATTGAGGAAGGAAGGACTGTATAGAGTAAAGAGGGGTGGGAGGGGTCGGGGGAAAGGAAAAAATAACAGAATGAATCAACCAACATTACCCTATATAAATTTATGATTACACAAGTGGTATGCCTTTACTCCATGTACAAACAGAGAAACAACATGTATCCCATTTGTTTACAATAAAAAAAAATCTAGATGCAAGCAAAAGTGGGGAATGAAGCCAGATGAAGGATAGGTAGTTAGTGTAGAAATAGGGGATCAGGTCAAATTGAGGAAATGAAGGCCATAAAAGTCATCTGCCTCTGGAAGTTGGAGACTGGCCCTTGAAGAATGCAATGTCAAGGATCTCTGGAGTCCATTGATTACCAAATTTACCTGCCTTTATCAAGGATTGCACACATGAGGGCTGGGGATATAGCTCAATTGGTAGAGTGCTTGCCTCGCAAGCCCAAGGCCCTGGGTTCAATCCCCAGCACTGCCAAAAGAAAAAAAAAAAAAGGACTGCAAGTGTGGAGCTACTAATTAATGCCCCCTGGCCCCTTACCTGCCTGGATCACCTTGGCCCTCCCCCTGCCCATGGCTTCTCACTTAATGCAAAACCAGGCCTAGTCATGTAGGCAGGAAGGAGAGATAAGGGGGGAGAGAACTGGAGAACAAAAGAGACTTTAACCTATAAGAGATGTAGGGTGAGCTCACTTCTTGGGACTTTAGAACATCAGCCATGGTCCCCTTCTTCCTCATGGGAGAAGTCTGTATTACCTTTAAATAAAACCTGCATAATATGCTTGCCCCAAAAAAAAAAAATCTAGATGCAATGAACAAACTATCTCCTTCTTAGTTAAGTCAATTCAATCTTCCAGCATTGCAGTTACATGTGGGGAGATACTCCACCTCTCCAAATCCTTTCTGCTGTGGAACGCCAATTTGAAACCTCTTCCTGCCTATGAAATGGAGAAAGTAGTGCTGTTTACTTTCTGGGGTGTGAATGAAATAGTCTGTGTTTGCCCTTTGGCGTAGGTCATGACTCATGATAAGCAATGTTATTGGTAACAATGGTGCTTTCAGGGATAGTCCAATGAACTTTTAACTCTATTCTCTGACCATACAAATATGGTCTATACAACTTTTGATTGTCAACTAACCTTTTGTAAATGTTATAGTTTTATATTCTTACTGAAAACATAGACTTCTTAAAAGATAATGCAAAATATTTGAATTGAATCCTTGCAAGTCATCTGGTCATCATTTTATTTGTATTTTTTTCTTCAACAGAAAATGAAATCACCATTTTTTACCCTGGATAAAGTTCCACAACAAGAGCGCAATACCAGGTAAAGGCAAAGTTTTTCAGTAAGCACCTGAAGTTATTTTAAAGATAAATACCATATCCATTTGGTATGTTCTTAGAACTTTTTGTTACATAAAGAGTTTTTCAGATCACAATGCCTTTTTATGTGTGGGGGCTATTTATCAGCACTGGAATTGTCTTTTGATTGCAGATAAGGTAATTTATGTTCTGATGCTATTTAATCAGACCTGGATTTCATGAGAATTCTAGAGACTTTTAAAGCTACTGCATGTGCTCCTTTGCTTTATAACTGATTCACAAGAGAATCTCATATCACGTAATGCACAAACATGAAGGTCCCATATTTAGTCAAACTTTATTGAAAATATTATAAATCATAATACTGAAATGGGAATTTTTGTTTATGCACAAAATTTGCTTATTATTTTATCACAAGGGAGTGCCTACACATGGATGTAATAATTTCAATCTGTATTAGATATGAAGGTTAACCACAGTAATATTATTTTTAAAATAAAATATTGACCAAAATTTTATATGTGTATACCACAGTGAACTTAACCTTTATGTATATCCATAATGCACTAATTTTTAAGTAAGTATAAATGAATAGAAGAAAGATCAGTAGAGTAGAGGAGAGGAGTGAAGAGGAAAACTGGTGACTGAATTGGAGTTAATTATGTTCCATGCTGTTATCATTATGTCAAAATGAATCCCATTTATATGTTTAACTATAATGAGCTAACAATAATAAAACACAAAATAATGTTTTTAGGGATTATTTGTTAAGTATTGAAATTCAAAATGGAAAAACAAGTTAAGTGCTTATTCCAATGACCATTTCACCTATTGAGGTGAATTAGTGTTTCAATAGAAATTTTAAGAAAGTCTTTTCTAATATAGAATATCAAATATCAAATATCAATATCAAATAGTGAGATGTCAGAGGTAGGCACTTCTCACCTCATTTTTTTCCATGGTCACTAACTCTGAGGATATCTGTCTCCTTCAGAACAAGCCCACAATTATCTACAAGAGGGTTTTTGAGGCCACCAAAAATATATGAACAGGTGTCATCACAATTTAGCAAGCATTCATTAATTTCTATGCCCAGATAATTCTACAAACATAGCAGTGAGCAAAGCTTGGTTTTCAGGAGCTTGTACTGATGTTCCAATCCCAAATACCTTAACCCCACTGTAATTCACATTTTCTCCTATTCCTCCCTCTCCAGACATAATTACTAGCAGTTAATTGATAAACTAAGATTAAATATTATGTCCACTAACTTTTTTTTATTGTAAACAAATGAGATGCATGTTGTTTCTCTGTACATGGAGTAAAGGCATTCCATTTGTGTAATCATAAATTTACATAGGGTAATGTTGGTTGATTCATTCGATGTCCACTAACTTTTAATCTAGGATTCATTTTTGTTTTATAAGACAGTGACTTCCTAATATATGTGTAGCTCACAGTACATAGTTTAAATTCTGCATTCTCTAATAACATCACATACATTTTTCTTGTCTCTTTAGATTGAAAGCTCCATGAAGGCAGGGACTCTGATTTTTCTCACTAATGTTTTGGGCACATTAGACTCTAGTTTCAGATGAGATAAGAACCTGTACTTTCTTAACTTTCAAAAACATATGTATTTAAATTCCACATTTAAAGAGATGAGAAAATAAAGTCTATCAAATCTGTTTTTGTACAATATTAATTCTCTGTACATAGAGTTGATGTCAGAGGAGAGGTTTTAATGGAAAAAAGAAAATAAAACTTCCATTCAAAATAAGATAAACCTATTTAAAGATTTATCCACAGGGCTGAGGATACAGCTCAGTTGGTAGAGTGCTTGCCTTACAAGCATAAGGCCCTGGGTTTGATCCTCAGCACCGCAAAATAAATGAATAAATAAATAAATAAATAAATAAATAAATAAATAAAAAGATTTATCCACAAATATTCTATATCAGTATTCTATTGTCAATATCCATAAAGTTGTGGTATTTGTGTACCATATCATTTTTTTTTAAATAATGGAATTAGTAGAGCATTTTATCACTAAACTGTCTTTCCAGGAAGGGTTCATAAAACAGTAAACATAGTTATTAATTGTGCTTGAAGGTCAAAGAAAGCACTTTTTACCACTGCACTAAAACTTTCACAGGGAAAGTAAATCACCCCATATGTACTTGCTCAACTCCAGCAACACAAGTGCGATGTGTACTTTCTGCCTTGTCAAGGGAATGATGTTAGATTAGCTATGTGATTAATGACTTACAATGTGGTTTGGTTATATTCGAGCTGCCCAGTTTTATATATTTTTTAAAATATATTTTTAGTTGTCGATGGACCTTTATTTTTATTTATTTATATGTGGTGCTGAGAATTGGACCCAGTGCCTCATGCATGCTAGGCAAGCACTCTACCACTGAGTCACAACTCCAGCCCTGCCAAGTTTTATTTTGCATAGCTTTTTATTTTTTATTTGTCCTAATTAGTTATGCAAGACAGTAGAATGCATTTGACAAATCATGTATAAATGGAGTAATAACTCTTCCTGTTGTGCATGATATAGAATCACACCAGTCATGTAGTCATGTATGCACATAAGGCAATAATATCTGATTCCTTCTACTATTCTTTCTACCCCCATATCCCCTCCCCTCCATTCACTCCCCTCTGCCTAATCCCAGGTACCTCTATTCTTCCCATTCCAACTCCATTGTGAATTAGCCTCCCCATGCCAGAGAAAATGTTCAGCCTTTGGTTATTTGAGATTGACTTATTTTGCTTAGCATATTTTCCAGTTCCATCCATTTGTCAGCAAATGCCATGATTTCATTCTTCTTGAATGCAGAATATTATTCTATTCTGTACGTATACTATGGTTTCTTCATCTGTTGAAGAGCATATAGGTTGATTCCACAATTTAGCTATTGTGAATTGAATTGCTATTAACATTGATGTGGCTGTGTCATTATAGTATGCTGATTTTAAGCCTTTGGGTATAAACTGAGTAGTGGGATAACTGGGTCAAATGGTAGTTCCATCCCATATTTTCTGAGGAATGTTCATACCACTTTCCATAATGCTTGCACCAATTTGCAGTTCCACCAGCAATGTATGAGTGTATGTTTTTCCTCAAATCCTAACCTAACATCCTAACATTTATTTTTGCTCATATTCCTGATAATTGCCATTCTGACTGGAGTGACATGAAATCTTAGAATAGTTTTGATTTGCATTTCTCTTATTGCTAGAGCTGTTATTTTTTCATATTTGTTGGATCAATTATATTTCTTCTTCTATAAACTGTTCAGTTCCTTAGCTCAATTTTTGATTGGGTTATTTATTTTTTTCTTTTTTGGCATTAAGTTTTTTGAGCTTTAAATATCCTAGAGATTAATTCTCTATCAGATGTACATGTGGTAAGGATTTTCTCCCATTCTGTAGGCTTTCTCTACATCTTACTGATTTTTTCCTTTACTGAGAAGAAGCTTTTAAGTTTGAATCCATTCCATTTATTGATTCTTGATTTTACTTCTTGCACTTTAGAAGTATTGTAAAGGAAGTCAGTTCCTAAGCTGACATGGTGAAGATTTGGTCCTACTTTTTCTTCCATTAGTCACCATGTCTCTATTCTAGTGCCTAAGTGTTTGATCCACTTTGAATTTGTACAGGGTGAGAGATAGGGGTTAAATTTTATTTTGTTACCTATGGATTTCAAGTTTCCCCAGCACCATTTGTTGAAGAGGCTATCTTTTCTCCAATGTATGTTTTTAGCACCTTTGTCCAGTATGAGATAACTATATTTATGTGGGCTTATCTTTGTGTCTTCTATTCTGTACCATTAGTCTACTTGTCTGTTTTGGTGCCAATACCATGCTGTTTCTGTTACTATGACTCTGTAGTATAGTTTAAGTTTGGTATTGTGATGCCGCCTGCTTCACCTTTCTTGCTAAGCATTGTTTTGGTCATTTTGGGTCTCTTTTATGGTCTGGGGGGCTACTGGGGATTAAACTCGGGGCACTCATCCACTGAGCCACATCCCCATTCTTATATTTTGTTTAGAGACAGGGCTGTATTGATTAGCATCTCACTTTTGCTGAGCCTGGCTATAAACTTGCAATCCTCCTGCCTGAACACCTTGAACCACTGGGATTATCATCATGCACCACTGCACCTGACTTATATTTTTCCAAATGATTTTCATGATTACTTTTTCTATTTCTATGAAGAATGTCTTGGAGATTTTAATGGGAATTGCATAAACTTGTGTAATGCTTTTGGAAGTATGATAATTTTGACAATATCAATTCTGCCTATCCAGGAGCATGTAAGATCTTCCCATCTTTTACAATTTTCTTTAATTTTTCTCTTTAGTGCTCTGTAGATTTTATTGTAGAGATCTTTAACCTCTTTTGTTAAATTGATTTCCATGTGTTTTATATTTTTTGAGGCTATTGTGAATGGGGTAGGTTTTCTAATTTCTCTTTCCATGGATTCATCAATTATGTATAGGAATTTGCTTGATTTATGGGTATTGGTTTTATATCCTTCTACTTCATTGAATACATTTGTTAGTTCTAGAAGTGTTCTTGTGGCATTTTTTGGATCTTATAAAGTATCATGTCATTGGCAATTCTGATAGTTTGAGTTCTTCTTTCCTATTCATATTCTTTTAATTTTTTCTTCTGTCTAATTGCTCTGGCTAGAATTCCATGTATTGTGTTGAACAGAAGTAGTGAAAGAGGCATCGTTGTCTTGTTCCAATTTTTAGAGGAAATGCTTTTAAATTTTTCTTCAATTAGAATGATGTTGGCCTTGGGTTTAGCATATGTACCTTTTAAAATGTTGAGGTATGTTCCTACTATCCCCAGTTTTTCTTTTTTTTTTTTTTAACATGAATGGATGCTATATTTTGTCATGCTTTTTCTGTATCCATTGAGATGATCATATGGTTCTTGTTTTTTAGTCTATTAATGTGATGAATTATGTTTATTGATTTCCATATTTTATAACAACCTTGCATCCCTGGACTGAACCACACTTTATTGTGGTGCACTATTTTTAAATATGTTTTTGTATGCAACTTGCCATAATTTTATAGATAACTTTTGCATCTATGTTCATCAGGGATGTTGCTCTGAAATTTTCTTTCCTTGATGTGTCTTTGTCTGGTTTTGGCATCACAGTGATACTAGCCTCATAGAATGAGTTTGGAAAGGTTGCTTTTTTTCTATTTCTGAAATAATTTGAAGAGTATTGATGTTAATAGTTCTTTGCAGGTCTTGTAGAAATTGACTGAGAGAATCCATCTGGTCCTGAACTTTACTTGATTGGTAGATTTTTGATGGTTTAAAATCAGCATACTACAGTAACACAGTCACATCAATGTTTATAGCCACTCAATTCACAATAGCTCAATTGTGGAACCAACCTAGATGCCCTTCAATAGATAAATGGGTAAAGAAATTTTGGTATATATACACAATGGCATATTACTCAACCATGAAGAATAATAAAATTATAGCATTCACGTTTAAATGCATGGTGTTGGAGAATATCATGCTAAGTGAAATAAACCAATTTCAAAAAAAAAGGCCAAATATTTTCTCTGATAAATGGATGATACATAATGGGGGATGCCAGGGGGTTTAAGAGAAAAATGGAGAAACTTTGGTTTGTGTAGAGAGAAATGAGGTGAGGCAAGGGGGTGGGGGAAGAAAAAATAGTGGAATGAGACAATTGTCATTTCCTTGTGTACATGCATGATTACATGAATGGTGTGAATCTACATCATATACAGACATAGAAATAAAAAGTTGTTCTGTATTTGTGTACAATGAATCAAAATGCAGACTGGAAAAATAAAGATAAATAAAATTTTTAAATAAATAAATGAATTGTATATGTCCTGATTCAGTTTGGGTAGGTCATATGTCTCTAGAAATTTGTCAATGTCTTCAAGATTTTCTATTTTATTGGAGTGTAAATTTTAAAATAGTTTCTAATTGTCCTCTGTATTTCAGTTGAGTTCATCCTGATATTTCCATTTTAAGCACAAATTTAAATTTGAGTTTTCTTTCTCATTTTCTTCATTAGTGTGGCTAGGGGTTTATCAATTTTATTTTGTTTTCAAAAAAATAACCTTTTGTTTTGCTAATGTTTTGAATTGTTTCTATTGTTTCAATTTTGCTGATTTTTTAGCTCTGATTTTATTTCCTGTCTTCTACTGCTTTTCATGTTGATTTGTTCCTCTTTTTCTATAACTTTGAGATGTAAAGTGTGGTCATTTATGTTAACTCTACTATTTTAAATAGTGAGCTCAATTCAATGATCCTTTTAGGCACTGCTTTCATACTGTCCCAGAGATTTTAATACATTGCTTGATATTCTCATTTACCTCTATTTTTTAAATTTTCATCCTTGATTTCTTGTGCTATCCATTCATTATTCAGCAGCATATTATTCAGTCCCCAGGTGTTAGAGAAACTTTTATTTTTTCTTGTTTTATAATCAATTTCTAAATTTATTCCATTAAGATCTGATAGATTGCAGGGCATTTTCTCTATTTTTTGTAATTGCTAAGAGTTGCTTTGTGGTATAAGATATGACCATTTAAAGAAGGATCTATGTGCTGCTTAGAAGAGAGTATATTTACTCATTGATGGATGAAATATTCTATGTGTCCATTAAATCTAAATTACTGATTGTATCAATTAGTTATAGTTCTATAGTTCTCTGTTTAATCCTTGTTTGGAAGATCTGTCCAGTAGTGAGACAGGTATGTTGAAGTCACCCATTATTATTGTGTTGTGATCTATTTGCTTCTTGAAATTGAGAAGGGTTTTTTTGATATATATATAGATACTTCATTACTTGGGGCATAAATATTTATTATTGTATGACTTGCTGATATCTAATTTTCTTAAGCTTTGTGAAATATCCCTAGTCCCTTCTGATTAATGTTGGCTTAAAGTCCACTTTATCTGATATGAGGATTGAAACACATGATTGTTTATACAACATATGTGAGTGATATGTTTTTTCCCATCCTTTCACCTTCAGGTTTTGGATGTCTTTGCTTATGAGGTGAGTCTCTTGGAGATAGCATGTTGTTGGATCTTGTTTTATAATGCAATCTGACAGTCTATGTCTTCTGATTAATGAGTTTAGGCCACTAACATTCAAAGTTATTATTGAGAAAAGATTTGTGTTCCTAGTCATTTTGGTTTATTTCTGGTTTTTAATTTGACTTAGTCTCTCCTTTGATTAACTAATCCTTTAGTGTAGTCCTCCTTTTTCTGGTTTTCACTTTTTAAAAATTTTAACCTCATAGAATATTTTGTTCAGAATATTCTGTAGTGCAGGCTTTGTAGTTTTTGACTGTTTTGACTTTTGTTTATCATGGAAGGTTTTTATTTATTTTTCAAACCTGAAACTTAATTTTGCCAGATATAGCATTCTTTGTTGACATCCATTTTCTTTCAAAGCTTGATATATATTATTCCAGCACCACCTGACTTTCAGGGTCTGGGTTGAGAAATCCAGCTGAGATCTGAATTTGTTTTCCCCTATACAGAATTTGATTTATTTTGTCACAGCCTTTAAAATTCTATCTTTATTCTGTATGTTAGTCATTCTCATGATATTGTGACTTGGTGTGGGTCTGTTGTACTATTGTACACTTGGGTCCTGTAAGTCTCTTTATTTGATTTTTCATTTCATTCTTTAAGTTTGAGGGATTTTCTGAGAAGATTGTGCATCCCTTTAATTCGTAACTTCACACCTTCATCTATCCTGATAAATTTTAAATTTGGTCTTTTCATGTTATCTCATAATTCTTGGAAGCTCCATTCATGGTTTCTTACTGCATTTCCCACTTTATTGTCAAGTCTATACATTTTGTTTTCATAACCTGTTTTCCTAGTGGTCTAGTGTGTTGGTGATACTTTCCATTGAATTTGTAATTTGGTTTGTTGATTCCTTCATTTCAAGGAATTTCAATTGGTTTCTTTTCAGAATCTCTAGTTTTTTATCAAAGTGATATTTCACCTTCTTGAATTATTTCTGATTTCACTTCTTTCATCATCCTTTATGTTATGAATCAGTTTAACTCTGTATATTCTAAATTCCTTCCCTGGCATTTTTTCTATGGTTCTGTCAAAAAATCTATTATTGGAGCATCTTGATTTGTTTAATGCACTTTGTTCCCTTGTTTTGTTCATGTTGTTTTTGTGTCTTCCCATCTAGCAGTAGGGCACAATTTCTACTTTGTAGACTTACAGTGTCTCTGAAGGTTTCCAATATGTTGCCTTTAATTTTATTTATTTATTTATTTATTTACTTATTTATTTTGCAGTGCTGGGGATTGAACCCAGAGCCTTGTGCTTGTGAGGCAGGCACTCTACCAACTGAGCTATCTCCCCAGCCCTAGTATGTTGCCTTTAAGGGGGAAACCAATATTAATAGCACCCAATTCAAACAATATACATCTTTAAACCAAACAGCTCTCATTAACACTTCTACAGCTTTGTTATAATAAAAAAGTAATGAGTTCAATAATTGTTTGCAATATGAACAGTATGTTTGCTAAAAGGATTCACAATTTCAAATGGTGGACAAACAGAGAACATAAGTGGTGTAGAATGTGATCTTCAGGAAGAAGTAGGAGAGAAGAGACAAGTAAGAAATTATAGAAAGAATGAAAGAGAAATTAATAGAGGTTGGGTAATAGCAAGAGAATAGAGAGAAAGAATCCAGGGTGACAGACAAGTGAGAGGAAAAATATGTCCAAAATAAAAGAAAAAGAAAAAAGTAAAAATATAAAAATACACAAAACTTTAATATACTATTCAAACCTCCCTGTCCTCAGTAAACTGATGCATGAAGAGTACTTGGTTTCAAAAATTAGAGATGTGTGAGAGAGAAAAATCTTTATGGAAAATTGATAATTTTTTTCCATTGGCATTCAAAAGTTTGTCAGCTTCCTTTCTCAGTCAATGGGTGGGGTTGTCAAGAATTTGATGGTTGCTCTGGTCTGGGGGGTGCCAAACCAGCTGGCTGGGCAAGCTGATAGCAAGATGCCCTCACTCTCAACCCCAACCTTCTGATTCATTGAGGCCAACCCCATCCATCCTTGCCCACTTCAGGACTCATGGAGTTGGGGAGAACCTAGCTCTCTCCAGTCTCTACTACCTGCACTCACCCCAGGGTAAAGAACTTCCAGTCTCTGACCCTCCACAGGATTACTAGGCCCAAACTAGCCCCTGGAGAACCAGGTGAAAACTCACAGATGTGGGCTTCAGACTCCCCAAGCTCCACCATGCTGTAGTCCCAATATCCTCATGTTGTTCCAGTTAGTAATTAGAGAGACTATCAGCAATGTGCTCACACAAAGGAATGACCACATGAAGAATCAGCAATATGGCTGCTACTATCACACCCAGCAGGAAGTCCTCAGGTGCAACCAAACCTGTAGGCACATTGATAATGAACCTTCGGGTCCTAAATGGTATCTCCAGATGATGGTGTCTGTCCTAAGAGGGCAGAGATAGTGGGAAATGTGAAGACACTCTGATTTTGGATCAGAAGATCCTGGCTGGTGTCCCAAGGTGGAGTGAGCCACATACAACCAAACCTGTAGGCACCTTGACAGTAGACCTGTAGGTCCCAGCCAGAGGGCTATGGTGGCACTGGTGGTGGTGGTGGCACTGGTGGTTGCAGCAGTGGCAGCAGCTGCTGCCATAGCTTTTAAATGTTTCATACTGTAAGAAGAATGAACATTTAATTATTAATATTCTATTTTTACTAACAGTTCTAAAGACTGAGTAAAATAGAAATTAAGATACTCATTGTTAAATGTGTGAAAGTTGATTAATATCTTGATGATATAGACAGGAGGACAAATTTTGAGACTGATAAAAAGGCATTTAATATAATGGCTTAAATATTATGACTTCCTGCAATTAATGTTTAGTAGGTAAGTCCTTCAATGTTTTTTGATATGCTATAGTTCATTTTGAATTTCAGTTCAGCAAATGTTTGCTAAGTATACAAATTTCAGGTTTTGTATTTTGTAAAGAAAAAGTGACAGATTTGAGCTCCTGTGGGGATTTGAAAATCAAAAACCACTTGGGGTTGGGTTTGTGACTCAGTGGTAGAGCACTTAGCCTAGCATTTTTGAGGCACTGGGTTCAATTCTCAGTAGAATATATAAATAAATGAATAAAATTAAGGTGTATCAACATATAAAAAATATTTTTTTGAAAATGTGGGACATCATAGCACATATTTCTGCATATGTGCACACAGCCCAATTGTTAGAGAGGGATGAATTGGAGTTAGAGTCTACTCTCCTGGGCAAAAGAGAAAACTAGCTTAGGTTATTTATGCTACTTTTTATCTTTCCTCACTTTTCAGAAATTTTGATCATTTGAAAAAAAATCTTGATCTTATGAAATGAATTACATGAAATCAAATATTTATTTTTCTAGCATTCTTTCCTTTTCACTTATTTTATTTAGATGCACTAACAGAAAAGAATTTCAAAAATATAGTGTGGGTATGAAGGCATATCTATAATTCTAAAGAAAGAAAACAAAGCAAGTCTGCAGATGGCTCTGCTTCCAGCAAGTGGTAGTTACTTAATTCACCCTGTCCTTCACTAGGGTACTTAGATTGTGGAAATCACCAGCCAGCTAAGAGAAAAACCTTTTTTTTTTTCTCATCCCAAACTCCAGCTAAAATATACTAGGAACGCTATAGTTGCAGTCCAAAGTGGATTTTTGAGTGGTACAAATAAGTAGAATTCTCCACTTACTTTGTAGATAGATTTTTTTTTTGTTGCTTACATAATCATCTTCTAAATATTCTTTTAGGCACAATTCTGGGATCAAAGTATCAGAAATAAGACTTGGATCCCACCATGCTGCACAGTGTGATAAAGGCACATACTAGGAGCTTGGCACAAAAGTTGGCATACAGACATAGTATAAGTGGAGAACATAATAGAATCTTATAACTAAGTGCTAAGCAGCACATTCATAGTCTATAAGTTCATGAAGACACAAGTAACCATAGTATATTTTATTAGTTGGACACTGCTAATATATCAGGGATAGAGATATTTATTAAGAGATGGTTTCATGTTGATTTATAAGTTTAAAGAGGAAAAGATCAGGCTATGTAGGTGTTTGTTGTCGGGGTTTCCGGGACCCCCAGCCTTGGGCACGGTCAAGATGGCGCCTGGTGCTGAGCCAAAAGCGGCCAGCTATACAGTAAACAACCAGTGAATTCCAATGATTGGCTAGTTAACGATGTGATTAGAGCATGCCCCCCTCGTGTACCTATTCTATGCCTGCAGCTGTCCGCGTGTTTACCTCGTGTGCTCTCCCCTGATTGGTTGAAGTGTATATAAGCTTGGTGGGTGGGGGAGTGAGAAAGAAAGAGGAAGCTGAGAGTAGGAAGAAGCTGAGAGTAGGAAGAAGCTGCGAGTAGGAGTAGTAGAAGCTAGGAAGAAGAGTGCGAGCAAGGGCGAGAGCCAAGTGGGAGAAGCGGAGCGGCCGAAGCAGGTGTGAGCCGAGTGGGAGAAGCGGAGCGGCTGGAGCAGGCGAGAGTTAAGCAGAGGGAAAGAGAGCGAGAGAAAGAAAAGAGAGAAAGGGGTAGAAAAGAGGGAAAGAAAGGAAGACTGTGCACAATAAACTTCCAAAGCTTCAGACGTTTGTCGTGTCTCTCTCTGCGGGCAGAGGGAACGCGATAACTGGTGCCGAAACCCGGGAACATGAAGGGTTTATAAAGAAGACAAGGTAAGATATCTTAAAAAATTTTCAATAAGTTAAACCGGTTATAAAAAAGTTAAAGGGTATCAGGATACGCCATCAGCAGTCCTGGGGATACGCGGAATGCGGTCCAGTTAAAGGGTATCAGGATACGCCATCAGCGGTCCTGGGGGCACACGGGATGCGGTCCGATTAAAATAAAAATAAGGACACACGGAAGGTGGTCTGGTATCGGGATACGCCAGCAGCGGTCCTGACGCGTGGAACACGGTCCAATTAAAAGTGAAAGTAGAAACACGCTTGAAGCGGTCCAATTGGGGTATAGGTAGCACGTGAAAAGCCGCTATAAAAATTTTAATGCACACTTGATAGATAGTTTTCCTTTCAGTAATCTCGTTGCTCCTGGCAGCTTGGCCACTGTTTGTTATTGTAACTGCCATAACTGAAGCTATTCAAATTAGTAACAATGGGGTCTGAAACGTCTAAATTCAGAATGCAGCAACCCCTCAGGGAGCTATTAAAAAACCATGGGACGCCATTAAAGGAAAAAACAGCTAAAGTATTTCTCGATACTGTGGAAAGGGTTTCCCCTTGGTTTTTGGATGAGGGCCTTTTGAATACCCTACAGTGGGAACAGCTGGGGGAGGACCTTCATATAGCGGATAGGCAAAACCCTTTGCCAGTAGGCACTATGGCTATTTGGTCTCTTATTAAATCCTGTCTGTGAGATAAAAACAAAAAACCTTCACTCACCGAGCCTTTAGCTGAGGGAAGACAGGTTGTTGGAAAGGACCGGATCCAGTCCTTCGTTGGGTCCGAGGGTCTGTTTGTATTTTCCCACAGGATCAACAGACTCCAGTCTGGATTCCAGAAAGGCTAATCAGAGTTTTACAGCATGTAAGTGATGCTGCTCCTCCTCGCAATGGCGAGCCTCAGCCTTGCTCCAATAACAAAAACTCAGACGGAAAGGCAAACCCGGAACCTATGGGCCATTGTTAGCCTAGCCATATTTTTTACTTCTAACTAACACATTTTTTATCCTTCCTTTTCTTGTTTTTCACCAATTCCTCTACAAGCCTGTCAATTCTACTGATGATTTTTCAGGTCGTGCTGTTTTTGGTGACAAGGATATCTCTAGTCTTTCTTTGCTTTAACAGGAGGAATTTTTGCACTTTGCCGTTGGAATCATACTACAAATCAGACCCAGAGTAGAGCAACTCGTTCTGCTGACCCTAGCTGTAATATTGCTTTTCCTCCCACAGTCAGCTTGTGTATTTCCTCCCTTTTATGTTTCTACCAACTAACATTTCTAATAACACCTCTTAACTGTTCACTAACCGTGTGCTATCTTTCACAATGCTGGAATGGTTCTTTTGCCACCCGTGCAATTTTGATGCACATTCCTATCTTCCTACCAGTCCTAGTTTCTGTTGCAGATATAGAATTGCCAGTGCTATTATCAAGAAACAGAAGAGGCTTTGACATTGCAACAGCCGTGATCATTGCCATCACAGTCCTTGCAGTAGCAGCATTGACACAACCATAACAACGATCATTTGGCCGAAAATACAGCTGCAGCCTTACAGACCATAGAGACTCTATCAGAGAGTGGACTTACTACAAGAACAAGTGGATACCTTGCAAGAACTTTTGGGACTGGGATGCATTTATTCCCTGAGAGCTGTTTGTGTTGCCCGTATTGTAACTCTACTGGGATGTATATTGTTTCTGTATTTAATATGGCTACATGGTTTTTCTTCTGTTTATAGATTTATCAAACAGCGGGCAGGCTTAGGAGCTATGGTGGTACTCCTCTGCCTTGGCCTCCTTCTCTTCATTCATTTTGGCATGCATCTACGAGCTAGCCAATAGAGAGATCAGATTATCTTTCATCAGGCCATGACCGCCCTAAAGGCCGACAGCCCCCCATTAGTATGGCTCTTGATGCTGGACCGGTAGTCAAAGACGGGTAATGAAGGAGGTGGCTGTGTACCAACCTAAGACAGGAGCTGCAGCATGCTCTGCAGGCTCTGATGACGGGTAAGGACATATGCTGACCACTCAGCCTAAGACAGACATGGTCCCGAGCCTTAGTTTAATAATAAAGAAGGGGGATATGTCGGGGTTTCCGGGACCCCCAGCCTTGGGCACGGTCAAGATGGCGCCTGGCGCTGAGCCAAAAGCGGCCAGCTATACAGTAAACAACCAGCGAATTCCAATGATTGGCTAGTTAACGATGTGATTAGAGCATGCCCCCCTCGTGTACCTATTCTATGCCTGCAGCTGTCCGCGCGTTTACCTCGTGTGCTCTCCCCTGATTGGTTGAAGTGTATATAAGCTTGGTGGGTGGGGGAGTGAGAAAGAAAGAGGAAGCTGAGAGTAGGAAGAAGCTGAGAGTAGGAAGAAGCTGCGAGTAGGAGTAGTAGAAGCTAGGAAGAAGAGTGCGAGCGAGGGCGAGAGCCGAATGGGAGAAGCGGAGCGGCCGAAGCAGGCGTGAGCCGAGTGGGAGAAGCGGAGCGGCTGAAGCAGGTGTGAGCCGAGCGGGAGAAGCGGAGCGACCGGAGCAGGCAAGAGTTAAGCAGAGGGAAAGAGAGCGAGAGAAAGAAAAGAGAGAAAGGGGTAGAAAAGAGGGAAAGAAAGGAAGACTGTGCACAATTAACTTCCAAAGCTTCAGACGTTTGTCGTGTCTCTCTCTGCGGGCAGAGGGAACGCGATAGTTTGTAACATAAACCATTGATATTTTTCTGCTTTCAGTGCCCTTTTAGCAGATATTTAAATTGTAATTAATTCCAACCAGTAAAATGAAGAAATGGTCAAAGATTATTCTCTATGAGTAAAACCACATAAAAATACTACCAAAACTTCCACTCCTGTTCAAATATTTATGCCTGATCCAAAGACTACTTCTTTGGAACCATTGTTCTAGGTCTGATTGTTTTGAAAAAAGCAGTTTTGTGATTTTTTTTGGATATCACTTGATATATTTATGCAGCCCATTTTCTGTTTTGTCTAAAACATAATTCTGGGAAAGACTCAAATCTTTGCTAACTCCTCTGTGAAGTCTTTCTGAACTCTTGTCTTCCAGCACTCATCCCATCTTCCTATTTTACCACCTATATTCTGAAAGGAAACTTTGAAACTCCTAAACTCCTTAATATTTGAACTACTTTTTCACTTTTAGGCTTCTATTATATTCATGTGCAACTACAGTGCTTTCAGTAAAGATGAATAGCAGTTAATATGTGCCTGTTTAATTTAGAGGATTTCTGTTTTGTTTTTTGTTTTTTAACAATGAAATATAAAAGAGGTTACTACTCTATAGTCAAAAGATTCCTTTAAAATTCCATGCCTTTTAAATATTTTTATATCATGTTATTAAAATATTTATACCAATGCTGACAGTAGCAGGTGAAAATATTAAAAATTGAAAAATAATTTTTCATATAATACTAAGTACAAAATTTTTTTTTAGCTCTTTAAAAGTCAGCACTGTTCATGTTAGCACTATTTGTTGTATATATTCTATCTAAACTTTTATGTTAAGGCTTGGGTTTACTTTTGTTTGAAGTGGGAAGTATGTTAAATTTGATTTCTTCAAAATGTGAATGTTAAGATTAGATTTTTACAGCAGAGGTAGAAGCTTGCATAAAACACTTGTGATATGTTAAGGCAGACCTAAGACTACAGCTTCTTTTCAATATGATTGCTTTAGTTTTCCTAAAATAAGTGAGGTTTTGGGACTGGGGCTGTAGATCAGTGGTACAGCACTTGCCTAGCACGTGTGAGGCACTGGGTTCAATCCTGAGCACTGCATAAAAATAAATAAATAAAATAAAAACATGTTGTCCATCTACGTCTAAATTTTTTTTAAATAAGTGAGGTTTTGTGTGGCAAAACAACAAAATTATCCAAAAAAGTCATATTCAAATTGAATTTTTAAGTTGAAGTATGGAGCCACAGTCATATTTATTTGATTTAACTACAGGCAGTATTTGCAAAACAAGTACTTGGAAAAGTTCTGCTAAACAAAATATGTAAAAAATTTTGTAAACTCAATAATAAAAAAGACATATAACCCATTTTTTAGAAGTGGGCAAAAGATTTGAAGACTCTTCACAAATGAAGATACACAAAATTCCAGTAAGAATAAGAAAGAAATTAGCCATCAGGGAAATTCAAATTAATATCATAGTGACATATTATTACACATCTAATGAACTGACCAAAATGCGAAAGGCTAACAACCTCATGTTGGCAAGATTGTGGAGCAACTGCAACTGGAAATCCCCTGTGGTGTTTCTGAGAATATAAAAGGGTACCAAAATTTTGGAAAACAAGAGGACATCTTTTTATTTTTGTTTGTGAAATTAAATGTTGACATCAAATCTGAGTTCCATCAATTCCATTCTGATGTTTTACCAAAGACTAATGAAAATATAGGTTACAAAGATAACATTTAGTGACATTTTATTCACAATAGATAAAACCATAGTTTGAAATCTACCAATAGGATAATAAATATACTATGGTAAATTACATTGAATAATACATTGAATAATATTTAGTAAAGTCCTTTAATGCATTACTGACAAATGAAACAGAAATTAATAACCAAGCTTGATAACTAAAGTATATTTTAAATAAAAAAATATAAACTCTGGTGTCTTTTGTAGAAAATTCTGGCAGTTAAATAATCATTGAGAAAATATCAAAATACTGATTGCTTCTGGAGTGATGGAGTTAAAATTGGCTGGTGTAAAGAGTGGGATGTATTTGAATGCTTGCCAAGCATGAAGATTCAGCCATGGGACAGGGCTGCATAAGAAAGTATGTTCCAGTGGTTGTGGTGGTGCATGTCTATAATCCTAGCAGCTCCAGATTCTGAGGCAGGAGGATCACATTTCTGAAGCCTGCCTTGCAACTTAGTGAGGCTGTAAGCAACTTAGTGAGACCCTGTCTCCATATAAGAAATAGAAGGACTGGAGATGTGCCTTAGTAATTAAGAACATCCTTGGGTTCAATCCCTAGTACAATAAAAAAAAAGAGGAAGGAAAGTAAAGAAAGGACATCCCTCACAACCTAAAACTGTCTACAGTATTATGACAAGCAACCATCATCCAAAAGGGGAGAAGTTCAAGGGAAGTCATGGAGAAGAAAGAGTCAGAGAAGGTGTCTCTGAATTATTTCCCCAGGTGATGCAAGTAGTAGAATGGCAGGGGTTAGAGAGATCCAAATGGGAGCAGTACCTTGGGGATCTCTTAACCACACACTCTTTTCTTGAACAGCAGATACTAGGTGCCCAAAGCAGGTGGGATGTGAGTGGTTAAAATTTTGGGTCTAAAGAGATTGAGCTAGAGGAATCTTATCTAGAATGCACCAGTTTCAATTACTCTTCAATTCTCAAACAAAATCAAGTTATATAGAGAATGCTTAGTCAAATATATATGTCAAAGGTACAGATGCACCATGCCTTTTTACCCCACATAATTGGATTTTTCTCCCATCTCTTAACCTTAGAAGGTAATTTCTAGGTTTGTAAACATTTCATAGCACCATGCTTCTTAAAATTTCTGTCTAAACTTTGAGGCTATTGCATAGAAGTTTTGATCAAGAAGGTCCAAATTGTGTATTCAATTGCAAGAATATCATGTGTCCAAAAATAAATAAAAATCAAAAGTGATTCAAATGATTTAATCTAGTTAAATGGATTCCATTTTATCATTGTATAATTCTGTTTTACTCCTATAAGTAACAGAAGGTGGTATCAGAAATGGAGACAATTTTTGTAAAAATTATGATCAGTTGTTCTATCTTCATTAATGAATTTATAGATTTTGGGAATATTTTGAAATGGTGCTTCTGTTCTTCAATAATTTTTACTTATGTGGGATTTGCTTAAATGTAAGACTAGCTCTTCAAACTTAAATTTGAATAATATTGCTTCAGACACTATAAGTTTAATTCCTTAAATCTTTGAGTCTAACCTCAAATTTAATTCATAGAATCTCATTGCCAATGAATTGTAGAGTTTTGATGATCTGGGCTCTGGTTTTGAAGGGTAAAGGCATTTCAGTTAATTACTGCAATTTAATAAGTATAATTCAGAACAAGAATCCATATCACTCTTAGGATGGTTGTATTTCTTAATTTGTTCTTGGGTATCTGGGAGAGTTCATTGAGATATAATGACATGTAACCTTTCAAATAAAGGTTTGAGAATTAATGAAGTGTTATCTTCAATTAGATCATTAGTTTGATATTCACTGAGATTTAAAAACATAGAATTTGTCATTCTCTCATTATTTTTTGTACTGCGAATTGAAACCAGGATCAGTTTACTGATAAACTACATACAGTTCTATTTCTTTTTAATTTTGAGGCATGTTCTTGCTGAGATATTGAGACTGGCCTCAAACATGTAGTCCTCCTGCCTCAGATACTTGATTCACTGGGATTATAGACATGTAACATCATGCTCACTCACACCCTCTTTTTATTTATTTATATTTATTTATTTATTTATTTATTTATTTATTTATTTATTGTGCTGGGGATTGAACCCAGGGCCTTGTGCTTGCAAGGCATGTACTCTACCAACCAAGCTATACCCACAATCTTTTCTCTATTTTGTTTGTATTACCCCCTTTTTAATTACCAGAGATAGCCCCTTATAAATCTGACTTTTTGAATGGTTAATCCAACTAAATTTACTTTGGAGTTATAAAAACTTAATAACTCTACCCAAGAAATTGTAACTTTGTGAGACATATCTGAATCACAAGTATGTAGGTAGATTTCTACTGAAAGAGGTAATAAAACATAGGAGTACTTTGAAGAACTCCATCTTCCCCCTTGCTTACACTCTTTAAAATAGTATGGTAATAAATTGACATGAGTACAAATATTTTCTTAAAATTTTCCAAGGACCTCAATTATAGTTGATTTTTTTCCCTCCCCCATTTATACTTGATCATGTGACACATAGTAACAGTTCAATTATGGCATCTTGTGTGGCTGGAGCCATACTTGACAGTGATGTGCACAAAAAGGTGAGGGTCTGTGGCAGCTCTGGGAAAGTTCATAAGCAGGGCAGAGATGCCCACATAATCAGCTAACTGTAGTACTGAGATAAAACTGCTTTTCTTAGCAATGTAAACATGATATAAGTAACAGGTTTTCTGTTGCCTTCTACAAGGCAAATATAGGTTAATGATGTGGTGTTATCCCAATTGCACAAATTTGCCTGTCTTCATGTTGTAAATAGAAATTTGCAAGAATGTAGCCAATGATGTGTTCAGTGCTCAGATAATACAAATAGAGTTCTCTCTGTCTCAAGTTTATTAACCTGGAGACAACACTGTAAGTTTTTCCTTTTAGTTTCATATGAAAAGCAACAGAGAGACAGAGACTGAGAGAGAGAGAGAGAGAGAGAGAGAGAGAGAGAGAGAGAGAGAGAGAGAGAGAGAGAGAGAGAGAGAGAGAGAGAGAAAGAGAGAGAATATGGGTGGGGGAGTTGGCCAAACCAAATTACTAAGACCTTGCAAAACTTTGTTTACTTTAAGTTAATTATAAACAAAGACCAAACAGCACATATCTTTGTCATTTCCAATCTTGTTTGCTTCACCAACTTTGCACTTGGTCTGAGTGGAATAGATTTTGACATCACCTTGAATGTTTTTTTTCCCTGAAATATGTGAGAGCTCTTCTATGGGGGATATAGGGAGAAACATTAAATACTTTGATACAAACTGTGTCTTAGTACCACTGGAACACGATGTTCCCAGATAACAGAGACTTTGATTTATTTACTTCCTTATCCCAAATACATCAAATATTGACTATGATGGTTGAATAAATACATATAGAAATGATTGAATATTACCAGATTATAAATTTCACAGATGTCTTTGTGTCCTTCCTTGAACAACCTATGTGAGGGGGGAAAAGGCACTGAGGATGGTTTGCTAGATATGTTGCACTAGTTTGCTAAATTGTATGCAAAAAGGAGGGTTCAGCCCCAAAAGATTGTCCTTGATTTTTCTTACTATTAGCCACATTTTAATTATCCCAATTTTTTCCTGGAAAAATAAAACCACACATTCCTTCCATTTGCAAAAGTCATTGAAGATTTAGCATAAAGTTGTCCTTCAGAGAACAGAGGACGTAACTTTCAACAATTTTTTTTTTCTAAATTCTCCAGTACATTATTTCAGTAAGAATAATAAAAATATTTTTTTCTTTTCTGTTTAAGAAATGTTATACCATATTCTTGGAAGCATATTTACATCCATTCTCTCTTACCAATGTGTCAGTGTTATGAGTCAAGGAAACAATGATGATAAAATTAATATAATCCAAATGTAATTATTCTACCTGGTCATTCTCCAAATTACTAACTTTATCTCAAATTCCACTTTATCAGGTATGAGACTAGAAACACCTGCTTGCTTATGAGATCCATGTGGATGATAAGTTTCTACTGTACTTTTACCTTCAGTCTGTGGATATCTTTGCCTATGAGGTGAGATGACTGGAGACAGAATATCATTTGGTATTGTTTTCTAATCCAACCTACCAGCCTGTGTCTTTGGAGTGATAAATTGAGTATACTAACACTCAGCATTATTATTGGAAGATGAATTTTATTTCCTGGCATTTTGATTTATTTCTAGTTTTAAAGTTGAATTAGATTTTCCTTTCATATTCCATTCTTCAAGTGTAGTTTCATCCTCTGATAGTTTTCATATATGTTCTCCATTTCTTCCTCATGAAATATTTCATTTAATACATTTTGTAGTGCCAGCTTTCTCATTGTGAATTCTTTTAACTTGTGTTTATCAAAAGTTATGAAAGGTTTTCATTTCATCCTCAAATATGAAGTTTATTTTTCCAGGGAATAGTATTCTTGGATAGCATACATTTTCTTTTGGAACTTTGTTTAAATTGTTTCAAGTCCTCCTAGTGTTTTATGACCTGGGTTAAAAAATCAGCTGAAATCCAAATTGGTCTACTTCTAAGTGTGACCATTTTTCTCCAGCTGCTTTAAAAATTCTGTCCATTTTTTGTAGGTTAGGCAGAAAGGTGCCTAGAAATGGATTTGCTGTAATTTTGTATATTTGGAGTGCTGTATGCCTCCTGTATTTGATTTTTCATTTTATTTTTAAAATTTGTGCATTTACCTGTTATTATTTTATTGAAAATATTATGCATTCCTTTAATTTGTACCTCTGAGCCTCTATAATGTCTAGATTTTAACTTTTACTATTATCTCATAATTCTTGAAAATTCTGTTCATGGTCTCTTAACACTTTTTTCTCCATAATCAAGTTTATTTTCAAGATCATGGGGCTGGGGTTGTGGTAGAGCACTTGCCTCAAAAGTGTAAGGCACTGGGTTCAATTCTCAGCACCACATATAAGTGAATAAAATAAAGGTATATCACACAATAATGAAAAATAAATTATGTAATTGTGTTTGTTGCCTGAAATATATCTTTCAAATGATCTAGTCTATTAGTAATTCTTTCCATTGAATTTTTTTTAATTTCTTTTAATTGTAAACAAATGTGATACATGTTGATTCTCTGTTTGAATTTTTAACTTGGTATATTGATTCTTCCATTTCAAGTATTTCCAGTTGATTCTACTTCAAAATCCCTATCGCCTTTTCAAAGAGATCTTTCACTTCTTGTATTTTCTTTCTGATTCCAATCTTTAAATCATCTTTTACCTCTTAGATCATCTTATCTATTAACTCTCTGCATTTCATCCTTGGCATTTCCTGCACTGCAATGCCAATGGAGTCTACTGTGAATCGTTCTCTTTTGTTGTGGAAGTTTTCCCTTGCTTCTTCATATTGTTTATGTATCTACTCATCTATTTGAATGGATTTGAAATAGTAGGGCTTTTACTCTGCAAGTTTTTAGTGATCTTGTAGGTTTACCATGCCTCACAGATTAGGGGAGTCAAATAAAAGCAAAAACCCTTATATATAATATATGGGATTAATTTAAATACTTAGTTCCTTTTATGATATCTGCAATGTTGGTTGACACAGTAAACAAAAATGGTGAGCTCAGCAATTTCAGTAAAAACAATAGGTTCTCATAAATTATGTCTGTCATAAACTCAATAAGTATTATTTATGAATTTCTGTGTATTAACTGTTGCTATAGCATTAGTGGTATGGACTGACATTTTATAAATCAGTGGTAAGAGAAATTAAAAATAGAGTTAAGAGGAAAGAAGAGATCACAGGGTAGAAAAGGTTTGCAATTTCAAAAGTTGAACAGGGCTGATGCAGAGGCAACATAGGATGTGTTGTTTATGAGGGGGAGGAGAAGAAATAGAGGTATAAGAAAAGCAACAGTGAAAGAGCAGACAATGAGTTTGTCTTTCATTGGTTTGTCTTCTATTTTTAGATTTTTAAATTAGTCCATTATAGATATACATAAAATTGAAATTCACTGTGCTTTTTTCATTTATGTACATGAGAGAGTTTTGTTTGTTTCATTCTACTGTTTATACCTCTTTTTGTCCCCCTTCCCTTCCCTATAACCTGTTCCTTTACTCCACATATCTCTCTTCTATTTTCATTAGATTTCCCCTTTTTCCATTATTTGGTCAAGCATTCACATATGAGGGGAAACATTTGACCCTTCACTTTCTGAGTCTGGTTTATTTTAAAATTGTGTTCTTCCGTTTCATCAATTTTTCATCAATTGCTATCATTTTATTCTTCTGTATGACTAAGTAAAACTCCATTGTTTATACACACCATATTTTCTTTATCCATTAGTCTGTTGAAGGTTATGTGGGCTGGTTTTGGAATTTGGTTATTGTGAATTGTGTTGCTTTAAACACTGAAGTGGCTGTGTCTTTATAGTATGCTGATTTTAGATCTTTAGATATATACAGAGGAGTGGAACAACTGGGTGCACTATAACTTCCTATTCTTCTGTGTGTTCATATAGAAACATAGGAAAGTTATGTCCAATTCATTCTACTGTCATTCTTATTCCTATCCCCTCCTTTTCCTTCATTCTCCTTTATCTAATCCAATAAACTCCTATACTTTGCTTCCCCCTGATATGTGGATCCCTCACATTTTTCACATTATTCTTGGTAATTGCTATTGTGAGTGGAATGAGATAAAATTTTGATGTAGTTCTTTTTGAATGTAGTAGTTTTATTGAAGTAAGGAAAAGAGCAAGGGGACAATAATAGACTTTCTCCTCCATGCAGTTTTGATTTGCATTTTCCTGATTGCTGGAGATGTTGAACATTTTTCATATATATGTTGGCCATTCGTATTTCTTCTCATGAGCAATGTGTGTTTAGATTTTTTCCCCATTCAGTAAATGGGGGAGTTCATGGTGTTTCCAGTTCTTTTTATATTCTGTATATTAATTTCCTATCTGAGGAGAAGGTGAAAAAGATTTTCTTCCATTGTTAGGCTCTTTATTTACATTTTTATTTTCTTTGTGTTGAGAAGTTTTGAAATTTTATTTCATCCTACTTATTGATTCTTGTTTTTTTTTTTTTATTGTGTGGAAGTTTATGCATTTGTCAATATTTTGGAGTGTTGGACCTACATTTTCTTAAGCAACTGTAGTTTCTGGTTTTATTCCTAGGTCTTTGATCCACTTGGTGTTGGCTTTTGTGCAGGGTGAGAAATAGTGATCAAGTTTTTTTTTTTTTTTTCTACATATGGATATCCTGCTTTCATAGCACCATTTCTTTTTTAAATTTAATTATTATTATTTTTAGCTAACCTTTAATTTTTTACAGACTGCATTTTGATTCATTGTACATAAATGAAGTTCATCATGTCATTTCTATGGCTGTACACAATGTAGATTCATACCATTTGTGTAATCATACATGTACATAGGGAATGATGTCTGTCTCATTCCACCATTTTTCATACCCCCTCCCTCTCATTTCCTTCTATATATTCTAAAGTTCCCCCATTATTCTCTTATTCCTCACACCCCACTCCTGTTATATATCATTATCCACTTATTAGAGAAAACATTCAGTCTTTGGTTTTTTGGGCTTGGCTTATTTCACTAAGCATGATATTCTCCAATTCTATCCATTTATTTGCAAATGTCATAATATTATTCTTTGTGGCTGAATAGTACTCCATTATGTATATATATCAGAGTTTCTTTATCCATTCATCTGTTGAAGAGCATCTAGGTTGGTTCCACAATCTAGTTGTTGTGAACTGAGCTGCTATAAACATTGTTGTGGCTGTGTTACTAGAGTTTGCTGATTTTAGGTCCTTTGGGTATAAGCTAAGGAGTGGGATAACTGAGTCAAAATGTAGGTCCATTCCAAATTTTCTTAGGATTCTCCATTCTGCTTTCTAGAGTGACTGCACCATTTCTTAAAAGTCTCTTTTCACCAACATATATTTTTGGTAGTTTCATCACATGTCAGGTCACTGTATCTATGTGGATTTGTCTGTGTTTTCTATGCCATTGGTTATATATATGTCATATATATATATAAATTTATGTGTATATATTTATGTGTATATATTTATAAAAAATATGTATTTACATATAAATTTGTTTATGTAAATGAATATATATAAATTATTTTTTGGTACTAGTGATTGAACATAGAAATGATTTGCCAATTAGCTATGTATACTACTAACCAGTTTTAAATGATTTCCATATTCTTATTAGTACATTACAGTTTTACATAATGATGAGATTTATTGTTACATATTCATACATGCATTCAATGTAAAAATATACAACATCGTTTCCCAGTGTTTTTCTTTTCTTTTCCCTCCCTCCCCCAGGTTCCTTTCTTCATTTTTTTATTTGTTCTTATTAGATATACATGACAGTTTAGTATATTCTGAGATATTATACATGCAAGGAATATAGCTTATTCTAATTAGGATCCTATTCTTGATGTTGTACATGATGTAGAATTTCAGTGGTCATGTATTCATATGTGAAAATAGGACAGTTATATAAAATTCATTTTAATGTCTTTCCTATTACCATGCCACTCCCTTATATTTTTTCCTCTTTGTCTAATCCAATGAACTTCTGTTTTTCCCTCCCAATGACTTATTGTGTGTTAGCATCCACATATCAGAGACATTATTTGGCCTATGATTTTTTGGGACTGGCTTATTTCACTTAGCATGATAGTGATTCATCCATTTACCAGCAAATGGCATAATCTCATTCTTTATGGATGAGCAATATTTCACTGGGTATACATACCATAGTGTCTTTGTCCATTCATCTGTTGAAGGGCCCCAAGTTTGTTTCCATAGCTTTGCTCTTGTGACGTGAGCTCCATCACTCTAGTAAGCTGATTTTAATTTTTTTATATATCTACTGAGGAGTGGAATAACTGGGTCAAATGGTGGTTCCATTCCATATTTTCTGAGCAATGTCCAAACTGCTTTCCAGAATGGTTTCACCAATTTGCAGTCCCACCAGCAATGTAAGAGTGAACATTTTTGCCCACATTCTCATGAACATTTATTATTTTATTCTTGATAATTTCCATTCTGACTGGAATGGGATGGAATCTCAGTAGTTTTAATTTGCATTCATCTAAATGCTAAAGACATTAAATGTTTTCACACATATTTGTTGACCATTTGTATTTCTTCTGTGAAGTGCTTGCTAAGTTTCTTTGCCTATTTATTGATTTTTTGGTGTTAAGTTTTTTGAGTCTTTATATATTCTAGATATTAATTATCTGTCTGTAGTGAAGGTGGCAAAGATTTGTCTCATTCTGTAGACTTTCTTTTCACGTTCTTGATTTCTTTGCTGTGATGAAGATTTTTAGTTTGATGCCATCCCACTTATTCATTCTTCATTTTACTTTCTGTGCTTTAGAAATCTTGTTGAGGAAGTTGGTTCCTAAGCCAACATGGTGGACAGTTTGGCCTATATCTTTGGCTAGTAGGCAAAGAATCTCTGATCTAATATGTAGGTCCTTGACCCAAGTTGAGTTGAGTTTTGTGCAGGTTGAGGAATAGGGCTTAAATTTTATTGTAGTACACATGGATTTCCAGTTATCCCAGCACAATGTGTTGAAGAGTCTATCTTTATCCAGTATATGTTTTTGTCACCTTTGTCTGTTATGAGATAATTGCATATATATAGGTTTTTCTCTGTGTCTACTATTCTGATCCATTTGTCTTCATGTCTGTTTTTGTGCCAACACCACGCTGTTTATTATTACTATAGCTCTGTAGTATAACTTAAGGTCTGATGTTGTGATACCTCCTGCTCCAGTTTTCTAACTAAGGCTTGCTTTATTTATTTAGGCCCTCTTGTTTTTCCAAATAAATTTCATAATTGTTTTTTCTATTTCTATGAAGAAAATCATTAAAATTTTTATAGCAGTTGCATTAAATCTGTATAATGCTTTTGATAGTGTGTCATTGTGACATATTAATTCTGCCTTACCAAGACCATGGGAGATCTTTCAATTTTCTAAAGTCTTCTTTAATTACTTTCTTTATTGTTCTGTAGATTTCATTGTAGATGTATTTTGATTCTTGTTAAATTTATTTCCAAGTATTTTTTGAGGCTATTGTGAATGACTAGTGTCCTAATTTTGCTTTCAGCTGATTTATCAAGGGTGTATAGGAACACAATTGATTTATGACATTAATTTTATATCCTGCTACTTTTGTGAATTTGTTAATGGATTCTAGAAGCTCTCTGGTGGAGTGTTTTGAGTCTTCTAAATTTAGAATCTTGGCATTGGCAAATAGGGATAGTTTTCCTATCAATATCACTTTAATTTCTTTCTTTTGTTTAATTGCTCTGGCTAGGCTTTCAAAGACTGTGTTGAATAGAAGTGGTAAAAAAGTGCATTCCTGTCTTGTTCCAGTTTCTATCAGGAATACTTTCATTTTTTTTTTCCATTTAGAATGATAGTGACTTTGGTTTAGCATATGTAATATTTACAATGTTGAGGAATATTTCTAATTTTTTTTGGTGTTTTAAGCATGAATAGATGCTGAATTTTGTCAAATGCTTTTTCTGCATCTATTGTGATAATTATGTAATTTTTATATTTAATTCTGTTGATGTGATGAATTATGTGTATTGATTTCTGTATGTTAAACCATTCTTCCATTCCTGGCACAAACCTCACTAGATCATGGTGCTCTATCTTTTCAGTATGTTCTTTGCCAGTATTTTATTTACAATTTTTGCATCTATGTTCATCAGGATAATTGGTCTTTCTTTCCTTGCTGTATCTTTACCTGGTTTTGTTATCAGCATGATACTAGTTTCATAGAATGAGTTTGGAAATGTTTTCTCCATTTCTATTTTATTTAATAATTTAAGAAATATTAATGTAACACATTCTATGAAGGTCTGGAAAAACTTGGCTAAGAATCTATCCAGTCCTGGGATTTTCTTTGTGGTAGGTTTTTGATGGCATCTTCAATTTCATTGCTTGAAATTGTTCTGTTTATATTTTCTGTGACCTCCTTCATTAATTTGGATAGTTCATATTTCTCTAGAAACTTTTTGATGATTTAATGATTTTCTATCTTATTAAAGTATAGATTTTCAATATAGTTTCTATCAACTGAGTTTCAGTAGTGTCTGTGGTGTTACTTCATTTTTGTCATGAATTTTACTAATTTGAATTGTCTCTCTTCATTAGCATGACTAAGGGTTTTTCAAATTTATTAATTTGCTCAAAGAACCAACTTTTTATTGACTTTTTGAATTTTATTTGTTTCAATTTCATTGATTTCAGCACTGATTTTAATTATTTCCTCTCTTCTACTGTTTTGGGAGTTGATTTGTTCTTCTTTTCCTTGGACTTAGAAGTAATGTTAGGTTAATTACTTGGTGATTTTCTATTTTTTTATTGATTGAGCTCAGTGTGATAATCTTTCCTCTTAGAACTGTCTTCATAGTGTCCCAGAGATTTTGGTATGTTACATCACTATTCTCATTTACCTCTAAGTATTTTTTTAACTTCATCTCTGATTTCTTCAGTATTTCATTAGCCATTCATTATTATTCCTTATCCACTTGTTGGGTAGATTCTATTTTTTTATATTATCATTGATTTCTAATTTCATATTTTTATTATCTGATATAATACAAGATATTATTTCTAATTTTTTGTATTTACAAAGAGTTGTTTTGTGGCCTAAAATATGGTCTATTTTAGTGAAGGATTCATGTGTTTCTGAGAAGAAAGTGTATTCAGTCATTGATGTATGAAATATTCTATATATATTGGTTATGTCTAGATTATTACTTATATTTTTTATTTCCAAAGCTTCTTTACATTTTGCTTGGAAGATCTATCAATTGGTGATAGACATGTATTAAAGTCACCCAGTATTATTGTGCTGCGGTCTGCTTAACTTTTGAAATTGTGAAGAATTTGTTTGGTGTATGTAGATGCTCCATTGTTTAAATATTTGTAATTGTTATGTGCTGTTGATTTCTAATTCCCTTATGCAGAATAAAATGACCTTCTTCATTCCTTTTGATTAACTTTGGCTTTGAGTCCACTTCATCTGATATATATATATAGATATATATATAGATATATATATATATATATATATCGCTCCTTGTAAAACAGTTCCATGTAAATCATATTTTTTTCTATCATTTTACCTTTAATCTTTTCCTATGAGGTAAGCCTCTTGGAGACAGCATATTTTGGGGTCTTGGTTTTTAATCCAATCAGTCTATGTCTTTTAACTGATGAGTTATACCATTTAAATTCAATGTTATTACTGAGATATGATTTTATTTCCTATTATTTGAGTTATTTCTGTTTTTTTATCTGAATTAGTTTCTCCTTTGATTAACTATTCTTCTAGTGTTGTTCTTCCCTTCACAGATTTCCACTTCTTCTTCATGAAATATCTTATTGTCAGTTTTGTAGTGTAGGTTTTCTAGTTGTCAGTGCTTTTAATTTTTGTTTAATATGGATGGTTTTTATTTCATTGTAAATTCTGAAACTTAATCATTCTGAAAAGAGTATCTTTGGTTGGCATCAATTTTCTTTCAGAGCTTGGTACATAGTATTTCAAGACCTCCTATCATTGAGGGTCTGAGTTGAGAAATTAACTGAGATCAGATTTGTTTCCCTCTAAAGGTTACCTGTCATTTTCTCTAAAAGTCTTTACAATTCTATTCTTATTCTGTATGTTAAGCATTTTCATAATAATTTGTCTTTGTGTGGGTCTCTTGTAATTTTGTATATTTGGGTCCTTTTGTTTATAAATGCATTTAATGAGTCAAAGAGTCTCTGATTCAGCTAGGACAGACTGCCCCTCCATTCTCAGGATTTTTCACTTTAAGCCTCAGGTAGAAACAGTATTACCATGGCTTGAATTCTGGATAGCTGAACTAGGAGAAATGCTGCCTTACTCTAATCCACCAACTTGTGCCTCCCCTTTCACGTTTTATTTTGAGACCTGATTTTGCTAAATTGCAAAGTCTAACTTTGAACTTGAAATCCTCCTGCTTCAACTTCCTCAGTTGCTCGAATTAACGGTCTGCACCATTACACCACCTTCTAAGTAACAATAATTCTATAAATTTTTCTAAGTTTCAAAAACTTGTGATGTTTTCTGCAAGAATCTTGATTTTTCAGTCTGTGCTAACCACATTATCACCCAATGACTTCCAAAGTTGTAATGAACAGAAAGTCAACACAGGTTAGTCATGTTGAAGAAGATGGCCTCTTAAAGAATATTGTTCTGCCTCAGGACTCACCACCAAAACCTACCTTCCAGTACCTGTGTATCAGCCAGAAAAAGAATAACATTTACTGACTGGCATATATTTAGAAACTTTGCATACTTTGGATGAAACTCAATTGATCATGGTGCATTATCTTCTTAATGTTTTGCAATGTCATTCAACAATAATTTATCAAACATTTTTACATCTATGTTTGTCAGGAATATTGTCCTGAAGTTTTGTTTCCTTGATATCCCTTTGGTTTTGGTATCAGGGTGGTACTTGTTTCATAGAATAAATTTGACAGTGCTTTCTGGTGATCTGTTTCATGAAATCATTGTAGAAGAATTGGCATTAGTTATTCTTTGAAGGTCTGATGGAATTTGACTGAGAATCCTTTAGCTATTGGGTTTTTCTTAAACTCAGCTTTCTTGATCCTTATTACTTTATGCTGATAACATCCCTCCCTTTGGTGAACTTTGAGCACTTCTAGAGAAAATCATACAACAGGAGGGCAGTTTGGAATTAATAATGACAAAACTCAAATGGTAACTTCACATTGACTGGGAAGTGTTTGTTTTTATAAGGCAATGTCCAGTTCCATGGATCACCTGCCTTATACACATCCCCCACACATGCACAGACAACTTTGCTATGTTCTTTTTATGATCTAGCCTCAAACATTATAAATTCTTTAAATTGTCATAGATCAATCATCAGAAACTCCATCTTCATGAATCTTCAGATCTCAGTTCTGTTAACTTCTATTTGTTTACCATCAGATGTTAGCCAGAGAAGGTATCCACAAAACTTGGGTTCCCCACTCTCAGGTTTTCTCCTTTCTTCATTACTCCTCACTTTGCATTACCTAGGAAATCTATCTGTTTTGTACATCTGCATGCAGCCAGACTACAGGTTTGTGTTAAGATATTTTACTTCTCACCCTGGGGCCTGTCTTCATAAAAAATGATGAAAGAAAACCTGTGCCCAGACCAGTCCAGTTCTATGACCTGATTTAATCATTCTTGAATTCCTTTGGGTAGGATTCCTTTTGTTCCTTTGTCCAGAGTTCACAATTGTTGTTTCTGCTTATATGCTAGGGATAGGAAAGAAGAGGAAAAGCCACACTAAGAAGTAAGTTTATAGAGCTCTCTTTTTATATTCAAATGGCATAAAAATCCATGAAACTTCTTGTGGAAATTAAACACATATGATACCCCAAACTTCTTGATATTATGCTACAAAACCCTAATGCCCTGTCCTCCTTTCTTATTCTTCTTGTTTTTCTAATTAGATATATTTCCCACATAAACCCATTCTCATTTTTATTGCAATTCACTTTGCCAGATGTTCATCTCTTGAAATCTGCCTCCCCACAGGAACACATCTTCTCTTCCTTGGGAAGGCAAAAAGGGCTTCCCCTCAGTCACCCTTGCTGAGTTCCTCCATGTCTGTGGCCAGCAGTTGCCATACAGTTTATATTGTCTTTTCAGTTATCAGGGAACGTTTAGACTGCAGAAATGATATGTCCCACTGTCAGACAAAGAGAAGGAAGAAAATTAAAAGAATTTGTCCAGTCCAATTATCAAGGAAACCTAAAATGTTCAGTTTCCTTCAGTGGTTTACAAACAATATGGTAGTCTCTTTTATTCTGTGCTACTGAATATCAGAACAATGAAGTAATTTCTCTGGAAATAATCCATTGTTATGTGTAATTACATGTAAAGTATTTTGGCAGTGTGTATGTGTGAATTTGATATCTTTTATTTTGAGAAGGCCTATATTATTTTGGATGGGTTTCTTTTGGTAGGGAAACTTTGAGAAACATCCAAAAAATGTTCTTAAAGCAGTGGAGCAGGCTGATCTACTATAAGAGCCAGAGAATGAATAATTTAATGTTATTGTGCCCTAAATGACTACTCATCAAATATGCAGAATTTCACAGAGAAAATAGAGAACTGATATACTTCTGAAAGAAAATATCCTCAGCTTGGTGACTATCTTGTTAAATAATAATAGACTATTTCAGAACTAATACCATTACAATTGTATGTTTTTCTTTTTTGAATTTCTCTTTCCTATATTATATCATTTTATATATGATCTTGATATAAGTTGTTCACAAATGATTTAAATTCCTTTGACATTTTCAAGATGGTGAACTAGAGGGCGGCTGCATTTCACGTTGTTCCAGGATGCAAGATTCAAAAGAGGAGATAGTGAGAGAATTGGGACCAACTCAAAGCCGCTGGGTGTGTCTCTCCCATTGGGGAGGTGTCCCAGATGGGGCGGTAGCCCCAGAACGCAGGGAACTTTGTGAAGTAGAGTTGCTCTGCAAGACACCCCACCCCCGCTGGAGTGGTAAACATGGACAACTGGGATCATCATAGAGGAGGTGGCTCAGCACAGCGCTTGGACTCGGAGCAACCACTCGGGCTCCGGGTGGCTGCCTGAGGAGGAGCAGCATGGCAAGCTTCTTGGACTCACAACAACCACTTCTGAACACTGGGGGGCTTCCCGGAGAAAGAGGAGGAGCATGGCGGGTTGCTTGGTCTAGGGGTGATTGCATCAGAGCCACAGGCGGCTGCCTGAGGAGGAGCTGCATGGCAAGCTGTTTGAACTCAGAACGAGCACTTCTGAACACCAGGGGGTTGCCCAGAGGAAGAGGAGAAGTGTGGCGGGTTGCTTGGTCTAGGAGTGACTGCATCAGAGCCACAGGTGGTTGTCAGAGGAGGAGGCGAGTGGTGAGTTGATTGGACTCAAAGTGACCGCTCCCGAACACCGGTGGCCTGCCTGAAGGAGGAGCTCAGTGGGTCACTTGGTCTCAGAGTCACCGCTCCTGAACACCTGGGGGACTACCCTGAGGAGGAGGAGGAGGAACAGGGCAGGTCACTTGGACTCAGAGTGACTGCCTAGGGCTACGGGCGGTTGGTGGGAGGAGGAGACGCGAAGTGAGTTGCTTGGACTCCTAGTGACTGCATCGGAAAATGGGTGGCTGTCTGGAGGAGGAGGTGTGTGGTGGGTCTCTGGGTCTCAGAGCTATTGTAGGGGGCTCCAGGTGGCGGCTCAGAGGAGGGGCCACATAGCCAGGCAATTAGTTGCAGAACAGGGTCCCAGGACCAACTTCTTGCTGGAAGAGCCCCACAGAGACACGCCTAGTGGTGGAGCGAAGTTTCCAGGACTGCGAGCAGATTCTCTGAGGAGAGGCAGCCTAAGGAGACTCGCCTGCGAAGGGTGAGGCTCCCAGGCCCAGGAGGTAGGTCCAGGCACCTGGGAACATTGCAGAGGAAGACAGCACAGCCCAGGTGGTTGTTGTGGACTGAGGGGAACCTCTAGGAGGGGAACTGACCAGCCAGACATCCCCACCGGGTGAGTCTTCCCTGCCGGGTGAGGTTTCCCCACAGGGATGGTAAAACCAGAGACACAGGCACAAACAGGCCTTCCCTCAGCCCACAGCTTAGTTCCCCATTGGATGACCATTGGTCAACAAATGAAGGCACCTCTGCCCACTAGCAGGGAATATACCACACCTGAGTGTCACCACCCCTAGAGAGGCAGCTTCTTCATGGAGCTCCATATTATCAACATCCTCCAAGACTTCAGGCTACTGAAGGATAAGAGGGGATATACTAGCAATCTTCAGGGACATTATAAGTCGATAGAGAAAATCTGCAATATCTTAATGACCCACTGATTCCTGAACAATATGAGAAAACGAGGGAAGAAAATGCCCCAAACAAATCTACATGTTACATCAATAAAATCCAATGACAAAATGGCAGAAGAAATGACAGAAAGGGAGTTCAGAATGTACACAATTAAAATGATTAGGGAAGCAAACGATGAGATGAAAGGGCAAATGCAGGCATTGAATGATCGCACCAATCGACAGTTAACAGAGCAAATACAGGAAGCAAAAGATCATATCAATAAAGAGTTAGATATATTAAAAAAAAAAAAACAAACAGAAATCCTTGAAATGAAGGAAACAATAAACCAAATTAAGAACTCCATAGAAAGCATAACCAATAGGATAGTACACCTGGAAGACAGAACTGCAGATATTGAAGACAAAATATTTAACCTCGAAAACAAAGTTGAACAAAGAAGATGGTAAGAAATCATGAACAGAATCTGCAAGAACTATGGGATATCATGAAAAGACCAAATTTGAGAGTTATTGGGATTGAGGAAGGCTTAGAGAAACAAACCAAAGGAATGAACAATCTATTCAATGAAATAATTTCAGAAAATTTCCCAAATCTGAAGAATGAAATGGACAATCAAGTTCAAGAGGCTTATAGGACTCCAAATACACAAAATTACAACAAACCCACACCAAGGCACATTATAATGAAAATACCTAACATACAAAATAAAGACAGAAGTTTAAAGGCTGTGAGAGAAAAGAACCAAATTACATTCAGGGGAAAACCACTATGGATATCAGCAGATTTTTCAATCCAGACCCTAAAAGCTAGAAGGGCCTGGAACAACATTTTTCAAGCTCTGAAAGAAAATGGATGCCAACCAAGAATCTTATACCCAGCAAAACTTACCTTCAAATTTGACGATGAAATAAAATCATTTCATGATAAACAAAAGCAAAAAGAATTTACAAAAAGAAAGCCAGCATTGCAGAACATTCTCAGCAAAATATTCCATGAGGAAGAGATAAAAAACAAAGAAGCAAATCAGCAAAGGGAGGAACTATACTAAAGGAACTGTCAAATAAAGGAGTAACCAAGTTGTGTCAAAAAATAGATGAATAAATAAATAAAATTTTAAATATGAACCAAATGATCGGGAATACAAATCATATCTCAATAATAACCCTGAATGATAATGGCCTGAATTCATCAATCAAAAGACATAGACTGGCAGATTGGATTAAAAAGAAAGATCCAACAATATGTTGCCTGCAAGAGACTCACCTCATAGAAAGAGATACCCATAGACTAAAGGTGAAAGGATGGGGAAAAACATACCATGCACATGGACACAGCAAAAAAACTGGAGTATCCATCCTCATTTCAGATAATGTGGACTTCAAGCCAATGTTAGAAAGGATAAAGAAGGACATTTCATACTGCTTAAGGGAAGCATAAATCAGCAAGATATAACAATCATAAACATCTATGCCCCAAACAGTGGCTCATCCATGTATGTCAAACAAATCCTTCTCAATTTTAGAAACCAAATAGACCATAACACAATAGTACTAGGTAATTTTAACATGCCTCTCTCACCACTGGAATGATCTTCCAAACAAAAATTGAACAAAGAATTCATAGATCTAAGTAACACAATCAATAATTTAGACTTAACAGATATTTACAGAATATACCATCCAATCAAGAGCGAATACACTTTCTTCTCAGCAGCACATGGATCCTTCTCTAAAATAGACCATATATTATGTCACAAAGCCAATGTCAGCAAATACAAGAAGATAGAGATACTACCTTGTATTCTATCAGATCATAATGGATTGAAGTTAGAAATAAATGAAAGAGTAAAAAACAGAATCTACTACAACACCTGGAGATTAAACAATATGCTATTATATGATGAATGGATAACAGAAGATATTAGGAAGGAAATTAAAAAATTCTTAGAGGTAAATGAGAACAAAGAAACATCATATCAAAATCTCTGGGACACTATAAAAGCAGTACTTAGAGGAAGATTTATTTCATGGAGCGCATTTAATAAAAGAAGTAAAACTCAACAAATAAACGAACTAACACTACAGCTCAAAGCCCTAGAAACAGAAGAACAGACCAACACCAAAAGTAGTAGAAGACAGGAAATAGTTAAACTGAGAGCTGAAATCAACGAAATTGAAACAAAAGAAACAAGACAAAAAATTGACAAAATAAATAGTTGGTTATTCAAAAAAATAAACAAAATTGATAAACCTTTAACCACACTAACAAAGAGAAGATGAGAGAAAACCCAAATCACTAAAATTCGGAATGAACAAGTAAATATCACAACAGACACGACTGAAATACAAAACATAATTAGAAGCTATTTTGAAAATCTATACTCCAACAAAATAGAAAATTTCGAAGACATCAACAGGTTTCTAGAGACATATGAATTGTCTAAACTGAACTAGGAGGACATACACAATTTAAATAGACCAATTTCAAGTAATGAAATAGAAGAAGTCATCAAAAGCTTACCAAAAAAGAAAAGTCCAGGACCAGATGGGTTCTCAGCCGAGTTCTACTAAACCTTTAAAGAAGAGCTCTTTCCAATAATTCTCAAAGTATTCCATAAAATAGAAGAGGAGGGAACGCTCCCAAATCATTCTATGAAGCCAATATTACCCTGATACCTAACCAGACAGAGACACATCGAGGAAAGAAAATTTTAGACCAATATCCTTAATGAACATCAATGCAAAAATTCTAAACAAATTTTTAGCAAATCGCATACAAAAACATATTAAAAAGATAGTGCACCATGATCAAGTGGGTTTCATCCCAGGGATGCAAGGTTAGTTCAACATCAGGAAATCAATAAATGTAATTCACCATATCAATAGACTTAAAATCAAGAATCACATGATTATTTCAATAGATGCACAGAAAACATTTGATAAAATACAGCACCCCTTCATGCTCCAAACACTAGAAAAAATAGGGATAGTAGGAACATTCCTTAACATTGTAAAGGCCATCTATGCTAAGCCCATGGCTAATATCATTCTAAATGGTGAAAAACTGAAAGCATTCCCCCTAAAAACTGGAACAAGGCAGGGATACCCTCTTTCACCACTTCTTTTCAATATCGTCCTTGAAAATCTAGCCAGAGCAATTAGACAGACCAAAGAAATTAAAGGGATACGAATAGGAAAAGAGGTACTCAAACTATCCCTATTTGCTGATGATAGGATTGTATACTTAGAGGAACCAGGAACTTCCACCAGAAAACTTTTAGATCTCATTAGTGAATTCAGTAAAGTAGCGGGATATAAGATCAATGCACATAAATCTAAGGTATTTTTATACATAAGCGATGAATCTTCAGAAAGAGAAATTAGGAAAACTACCCCATTCACAATAGCTTCGAAAAAAATAAAATACTTGGGAATCAATCTCACAAAAGAGGTGAAAGATCTCTACAATGAGAACTACAGAACACTAAAGAAAGAAATTAAAGAAAACCTTAGAAGATGGAAAGATTTCCCATGTTCTTGGATAGGAAGAATTAATATTGTCAAAATGGTCATACTACCAAAAGTGCTATACAGATTCAATGCAATTCCAATTAAAATCCCAATGATGTACCTTACAGAAATAGAGCAAGAAATTATGAAATTCATCTGGAAGAATAAAAAACCCAGAATAGCTAAAGCAATCCTCAGTAGAAAGAGTGAAGCAGGGGGTATCGCAATACCAGATCTTCAACTCTACTACAAAGCAATAGTAAGAAAAATGGCATGGTATTGGTACCAAAATAGACAGGTAGATCAATGGTACAGAATAGAGGACACGGACACAAACCCAAATAAATACAATTTTCTCATACTAGACAAAGGGGCCAAAAATATGCAATGGAGAAAAGATAGCCTCTTCAACAAATGGTGCTGGGAGAATTGGAAAACCATATGCAACAGAATGAAACTATACCCATATCTCTCACCATGCATGAAACTAAACTCAAAATGGATTAAGGATATTGGAATCAGACCAGAGACCTTGCATCTTATAGAAGAAAAAGTAGGTCCAGAGCTTCAACATGTCGGCCCAGGACCATACTTCTTCAACAGGACTCCCATAGCACAAGAAAAAAAAACAAGAATTAATAACTGGGATAGATTCAAACTAAAAAGCTTTCTCTCAGCAAAGGAAACTATCAGCAATGCGAAGAAAGAGCCTACAGAGTGGGAGAAAATCTTTGCCAATCATACTTCAGATAGAGCACTAATCTCTAGAATCTATAAAAACTCAAAAAACTCTACACCAAGAATGCATATAATCCAATCGATAAGTGGGCTAAGGAAATAGACACTTCACAGAAGAAAATGTACAAGCAATCAACAAACATATGGGAAAATGTTCAACATCTGTAGTAATAAGAGAAATGCAAATCAAAACCACCCTAAGATTCCATCTCACCCCAATTAGAATGGCGATTATCAAGAATACAAACAACAGGTGTTGGTGAGGATGTGGTGAGAAAGATACACTCATACATTGCTGGTGGGGCTGCAAATTAGTGCAGCCACTCTGGAAAGCAGTGTGGAGACTCCTTAGAAAACTTGGAATGGAACCACCATTTGACCCAGTTATCCCACTCCTTGGCCTATACCCAAAGGACTTAAAATCAGCATATTACAGAGATACAGCCACATCAATGTTCATAGCTGCTCAGTTCAGAATAGCCAGATTTTGGAACCAACCTAGATGTCCTTCAATTGATGAATGGATAAAGAAACTGTGGTATATATATACAATGTAATATTACTCAGCCATAAAGAATGATAAAATTATGGCATTTGCAGGCAAGTGGATGAAACTGGAGAATATCATGCTAAATGAGATAAGCCAATCTCAAAAACCAAAGGATGAATGATATCGCTAATAAGTGGATGATGACACATAATGGGGGGTGGGAGGGGTTAGTGTTAGGGTTAGAGTTAGGTTTAGGGAGGGGGGCAAGAATGGAGGAAGGAAGGACTGTATAGTGGGAAAAGAGGGGTGGGAGGGGTGGGGGAAGGGAAAAAAATAACAATGAATCAAACAACATTACCCTATGTAAATTTATGATTACACAAATGGTATGCCTTTACGCCATGTACAAACAGAGAAACGACATGGATCCCATTTGTTTATAGTAAAAAAAATAAAAAAAGTAAATTCCTTTGACAGGGTATGACATGTGAATGTTTTGAATAATAGTTCATCTTTAACACATGCATGTTACAATTAATGAAGCACCTATAATTATTTTATAAGGGAAAATATAGCATTCATTATTATTTACCAAAGAGACTTTGACTAAAGTACTCTGTTAAAATAAATAATGCCATAATATTTTATGTGGTTCCATCTTCAACTGTTGAAGGGTAATAAAAGAGAAAATTAAAACTATAGTGGGATTCTCTAGTTAGAATGGTGTAATGTATCTCATAAAAGGTATGTGGAGATATTATAAGAAAGTAAAATCAATATGTTCCTGTATACAATATTTAAGGTTAAAACATTCAGTTAAGAAATTTTGTAGAACCACAATTATTGAATAATATTTGTGCCAAATAATGATATTGATCAATATCTTTAAGAACTATCAGAAAGCTGTGTCAGAAATGTCTCTTCTGCACTATATATTGCTCAGTGATACCCCTTTCCATATACCAATACTGATCTTATTTGTATAGTTCAAAAATTCTAAGACTATTTCAATACCTAAATTTTTATATGTGTGTGTGTGTGTGTGTGTGTGTATAAATTATATATATACTTTTTTTTTGGCATGCTAAGGACTGAACCCAGGGCCTTGTGCTTCACAGGTAAGTACTCTACAAACTGAGCTTTATCCCCAGCCCTATATTTTTAAATAAAATACATTTTTTGAATTGTTTTTCACATCACAACCACTCTGGAAAAATAAATAAGGATATCCCATAATTAAAACCTGCAGTGGACAGATTGAGACAAACATCATTACCCTATGTACATGTATGATTACACAAACGGTATGAGTCTATTTCATGTACAACCAGAGAAATAAGTTTTACCCCATTTGTTTATAATGAATCAAAAAAAAAAAAAAAAACCCTGTAGTGAACTTCAGTCAGTGGTTAATTTGGGCCACTCCACACCCTCCAGTATTCATTTTTTCTCCCCAAATGCCCCCACAATTTCACAATGAAACCATATAATGTAAAACTTTAAGTACTTGGGATTTATGGTTCACATGAAGACATTATCTGAGCAATTTTAAATGATGTAAGGCTCTCCATGTAAAAAAGATATTTTGTAGTCACAATCACCTCAATAAGTATTTGTATTCAAATAACCTGATATATCATGCCTTAGCAATTTCAAAACCATTATTTCGACAATTGCCATTTATAAGTCAGGCAAATGTGAAATGCTAAAAGAGCTGAAAAGCTGTTCTGTTTCAGTGTTCTAAGAGTGCTAAAAAACTCAGTGAATTTTTTTTTTTTTTAGTTAACATAACCAGCCCAGAGTACTTCATGCTAAATCAAACTGAAAGAAGGTAATACCTTTATTAAGATACAAAACTTTGGCAAGGCAATTCAGTACTCTTTAATACAATAACATATTATTTATGTTGGAGTCATATTTTAGACTTAGTAATAATTTTCACTCCAAAATTATCATTAAGTACCATATCAAAACAATGGTTTCTGGGAGAGCAGGTTATTTTATACAGTTTAATGTATTTTAAACTATATAATTTCTCCTTTTAGAGTGAGTTCCCTCATGCATGCTGTTCTATTCTGTATTACCAAAGTGATCTTGCTTTTTTCTGAGGTTGGTCCAGAGTCAGGTACAGTTCCAAAATCTGAAAAGTGTTAAAATTATATTTTATGGTGAGTCAATGCCAATACCAATTTTCCCAAATGTTCTTTTAAAAAATTATTAAATTTTTACATAAATACTAGAATTTTAGAAATTAGTCATTTCAAGCTCACTAACCTCAGATGATTCATTGGATTTTAGAAGCCTTGTATCTTTGGATATAAAGTCATACAGCCTTACTCCAGATTATTTTTAAAATTCTACCTAAAATATTGTTGTAGTTTTTAATGACAAAAAAATATGTTGTGTGCTTGGAGAGACCAAGGGACCTGATATATTCTGACTTTTTCATTTCTCTACAAATGCTGCCACCACCATCAGTATTCTTATGCTTCTTCTTGCCAAAGCTGTCAACTATTTGATCTCAGCATTTAATTTATATATTACCCATTCCATTGCTTCTTAGACTTTACCAGCATTGGAAGATATCATGCTTGCCATCAACCCTTCCAGGTAACTGCTAAGGCTGACTCCCTGCACAGAGATGATGGCTTCCTGAATCACAACTGTCCTTTCAGCATATTAAGGATGTAATTTTTATGTAAGTCTCTCATCCCCTGAAATACTTGTAAAGGAATATTAGTAGTTTTAAGTTCCATTATTTTCTCTACAGGATCAGCTACAGAATATTCTTACAGTTGTTTCGATTCTTGCTGCACCAATAAGAGACTTCAGGGAAGGAAGGAATTCCCCACTGTATGCTGAGAAGCCTGTGACTGAACAGCTTTCCAGAGGGATCTATATGTCCAACATATCAACTCCAACTACATTGAAGTTCATAGGGTTTGGACATTTCTGCATTGCAGCTGTTATAATTTTTTCCTATGGTTGTTTGAATACATGCTCCAAGGTCCTGAGTTTCCTTGTACAGACAGTCCAAGCCCTGCACCAGCTCTGCTGGGGGACAGTGAGTCACCCAGGCACTGTCCCACCCAACCTGCACCCAGTGGGCCATATAGTGTGCAGAAGCCATCAGGCCCCAAGAGAGAATATCCCAAAGTGAGATCCCTTAAATGTTTGTATTTTCCTAGTTAAAGGTTTCCTAATATGTTGTGTTTATATAAATATTTAATACTTCATTAACTATAGTTTTATGTTTCTAAATACAAAAATTTTTAACATTGATCAGTACTGTATATGCTTGTAATAAAACTTTTAAGCATAACTTATTATAAAAGGAAAAGTACCAGATTATTCATTATTTATATCTAGGGAGTTTTGAGGCTGAGTTCAGTAAGTTGTCATTACACAATAAGTACAGAAGATACTCAACTGGTTTACCACTGAAAGACCTACCAGCAAACTTTGTATTAGGTAGGTATATAGATCTGTTATTTCTATTCTTACCATTCTTGCTGTAATGCACTACATTTAAAGCATTGGAAAACTCTAATGCTTCTTATACAGTTTTTCCCTCCATCCCTCCCCCTGCCCTGCAATATGTTGTTCATATGGTTTCAATGCTGCACAAATATGCATTTTCTCATGCCTGTTTGCTTTGAATGATGTATGCTGATCGGTAGTAAGTTGTTACTTTTGTTATCTGTATACAGTTGCTTGCTGTAAATTAGCAGATCCTGAAATAGGTTTATTGCATGTCAAAAATAAAAGTATTTTATGTAAAAAAAAATATAATGGCAACTATCAAAGTTACTTCCTTGTAGACTAGCTAAAAAGCAGGTTTTTCTGTTTCTGTCATTATTTTTCTCCCTCTTCTAATTTATGTGGAATACTTGAACATTTTATACTTTTGGTACAACTGAATCTGATAATATCTGAAACTCATTATTCTTCTGTCCAGCACTGTGGTCCCAATCTAACATTTTTGATCTTATCCTTGGGAAATATTTAGCTAAACAGACAGCACTTATATATTTCACTCAGCAATGAACTCATACAGAAGAATGACTTATTCTATCCTCTCTAGGAAGCCATAGCTTTGCAGAGTATATAAGAAAACTGAGAATGACATCTACAGAACAATATAATTAGTGCTATAAAGCTTATCTGCAGGGAGCAGTGAGAGAACACCATAGAAGCAGTTAGCTCCTTGAGAATTGTCATGGAGAAAAGGGAGTCAAAAAACCAGTTTGATAGCAAAGAATGAAAATGTCTATACACATGCACAGGGAGATTGCTGGTAGAACTCCCTATCCCACATTTTTGAATGCTCCCTACATTATGAGAGAATAGGAAAGAAGAGTTCATAAACCAAACCCAGTTATTTTATTCAAGAGGATTAACTCATTAGGGTAAGATTCTCATATTCCAATTTTTTTCATTGTCTCCCACATGAGATTTTGGGAGACACCTCACATCTGAATCACAACAGTTTTACTAATTTACCTATCAATACTGTACAGAGGAACAGAGAAAGAACCTCAGCTCAATAGGGGGATGGACAAACAGGGGTGTTGAGGGTAACTTTTGAACTGGATTCCAGAATCAGATGGTACCATTCTGTGAGATGTTATGGGAAGCAGACACATATGCCTTTAACAAATGTTGGGGTAAATTTGGCAAAAGCTGAGGCTCACTCCTGCTTCAGTCACAAATAAAGATATTTACACTATTTGCCTCCTACTTAGGGGCTACAGAGACACAGAAAGACTTGGAATTTTATGTAAAAAGAAACATTATGATGCAGGCATGTCACCAATAGGCTCATCCTCTCACCGTGGAGTTATTTCAAGGTGAAGGACAGGCTAAAAGGGAATAACAGGGAAGACCATGTTAGTCTTTAAATTATTCTCAGATACCTCTGCTGACCTCTGGTGTTTGCTGTCACTGAAATGTCTCCAGGATAATCCACCATGATATTAAGATGGAGTCTCTCTTGACCAGGGTTTTATTTGGTAGCATTTGGTCAATAACTGTCTCAAAAGAGACATATAATAAAACTCCCTGCAAGTCCTGCTAATCCAGACTCTGTGAGCAGTAGCATACTCCTGAGCAGACCTCATGTAGTCACAGAGACATCTGTGCAAACTCCACTGCAGGTGAGAACTTAGTTGTCTGCCTCAGTTGTCAGTCAGGGCAGTGGTCACATCAACCGGACATTGGACATTTCTATGGACATTTTTAAGTATCAAAAATTGCAGGTGTCTGTGCTAGGTTATCTATTAGGCAGGGACCATGGATGTTACAAAACACATCATCATAAACAGGGAAGTGCCTCAACACAAAGAAGCATCTGGTCTCTCACATTAATCATGCTGAAGATCAGGAATCCTGGTATAGATCATCAATGCTAATCCGAAAGGCACTGGGTCTTTTCTTGTTTTTATTTTGTCCCCAGTGCTTCAAGAACAGTGATTGTTTTATAGGTGAGGAAGGGAGAAAAAGAAAAAAAGAAGGGGGAGAAGAAGACACATGGTATATTAAAACCTGGGGGCAAGGGAATTAATAATTTGGGCCTGATTCTTGTGCTACAGTCTCTCTGTCAATGAGTTTGGCCAGTCTACCAAAAGTTTTCTAGTCCAAATCCAGTTGTTGATGTGAAGACAGATGCCTTTCCTTGAATATTAGGCAAGATTCCTTGTAAGTAGTAACCCCCTATTGAGAAAGTAGTCTTACCTCCTCTATCCCAAGCATGCACAATGATCCATGGAGCACTTCACCTGCATGCACACACATACACACACACATACACACACACACACACACACACACACACACACACACACACACACATGCACACAAATTAACATGCAGAACCACTGGAATCCACTACCCATACTGGAACTCATGACCTGGGAATTTCTCGTGCCAACTGCAAAGAAAACCGATTGATTTCTTCTGATCCCGTACATTCAGAGTGGTCTGCATGGTGCTTCACTTCCTCTTCAAAGTTGCAATTAGAGAAAATATAAAATCCAGTGAGAAACAATATCTTGCAAATCCTGCTCACTGCCCTCTTCTCTCTGAGAAGTCTGTTCTTGTCCCAAGCATCCTGAACTCATTCCAGATTGGGGATAAAAGGACAGATTATTGATAAGTATCTGCATTCTCTGCTCTGCTGACCAAGTTTTATTTCAAATTGGAAAGTTCTCCATTAAATAAAAGACTCCTCATGCTCTGTAGTCACTCAGGAGTCTGGAGTCTGAAGCATGTGATCTGAAAGACCAAAAACACAGGTCCTGGACTAGAGGCACCAGAGAGCCGGCTTGCTAGAAGCCCTTGCAGAGTTACACGTTCTTCCTTTCTGGGAATGGAAACTACTTCCATTAACTTTGCCATTTATTTTTGGTACACTATATCCTTGACATTGGGACTTTTCTGACCCTGAAGGGCATGCCCTCCTATGCTGTTTTGTATGGGTGTGTGTGTGTGTGTGTATGTGTGTGTGTGTGTGTGTGTGTGTGTGTGTGTGTGTGTGCATGCCCATTGGGGGTGGTTATTCATATTGAATTCAGGAGCATTCTACAGCTCACCCACAACTGAACTAGATCCCTAGACCCTTTTTAAATTTTATTTTAAGGCAGGATCTCACAAAATGGCCCAGACTGGCCTTCAGCCTCAGTTCCTTGAGTCACTTGTATCACAGACATATGCCACTGCACCCAGGACATGCCTTCCTGGAGATACCTAATACCTAGAGAGTCAGCCATCTCTCCAGCATGTTTTCCTTACACAAACCAATCCAGTTCCCACACCACCAATTCTTTCCCTATTGATCTTCCATCCTCTTGTGCCACTATTTGATTGCCTTAATTATACCAGGCCCAGGTCCCAGAGAACAAGGGATGGTCCTTGTCTACTAAAGTCCACTGAAATTATTGAAGCATACTAATCCTAAACCGGCTTTTGCTGCCTCCTCTTTTCCTGAACAAATAACAAAAAGTCTCTTTCCCAAGTTCTCCCTCACCTTCTACACTCTCTGCATCCTGACCAACTCTGGTGCTTCCCGTATTGCCTGGCACAACTGTTTATGAAAACTGTAGAAGCCTTTGAGAATCAAATCTGTTTCTGTGAGTCTTACCATACCAAATTAAAACAAACTTAAGTTACCCTTACAACATTGCCAAACTTGCAAAGCTTCTCAAAAGAGCCAGAACAATTGCATCCATAACCCGAGCCTTTGGGCCTTGGTCATGGGAGCCCACCCAGTCCTCTGTATTCTGGTAGGCCTTCCCCATCTTTGTGCTGAGGAATAGGAATGGCTGCAAGAGATGGGAGGGGAGAAAGTTCTCTATATCTGGAAAATGGGAATTGTGAAAGCACTGTTTCTATTGCACATAATTTCTTTGATCATGGCTGCAAACTTGGGTCACAAGAGGGACAGGAGCAGACAAAAGCCCACAATAGTCTGTAGTAGAGCTAGACTTGGACTGGTGTTTCAAATACTAGTTTTCTTTCCATTTCCTCAGTTACCTTCCCAATGAACACTTTAAAGCATCATAAAGGGTAGGTCATTTTCTTTCCTGGGTGTTCTTACAATCAGATTAGACTTCCCAATGAGAAGAAAATGGCCTGTCATGACTTTATGACCTCTCCTACTCATTGGTATTATCAGGGCCTGTGACCAGAGCTCTGCCACCCCCAGGACTAAGAACTATGCAACATGGTCAGCCTAATGTGCTTGGGGACTAGGACCTGTAAAATTCTAAAGAATTTTTCTGCTGCAGTATCAAGGACATTGCTCCCTCCATTCAATGCCCCTGGCTGCACATCACTTCCTGGACACGACAGTAAAATCGTCCTCAGCATACTGACAATTTAGGGACTCTGATGGGGCTCAGAGAAGCCAGAAGTCTGACTGCAGAGTGCCCTTCATTTTTTGCAGGAAAGTGCACTCACACCATCTAGTCGTCTCAAGGGGAAACTGCAGGGATCTGCACACCATGACCCAGGATCTTCCATACAGGAAAAACATGGTCCTCTCAATTGTAGTCCTCCCAATCATGATCACGGTGCAGTGACATGGTTTTTAGAGCTTCTTAAACAACAGATTAGCTAATGCTTCCATCTGTGGAAGAGAAGTAAACATCAAAATATTTACAGGGTTTTGACTATTAACCTTGGGTGTGGTTGTGGATTTTAAAGGGGACACTGCAACAGGATTCTCTGGACACCTGGGTGCTAGGGAACAGCTTGTGCAGCCTTTTCTATCTCAGAGTCTGTCTACCTCGGCTGAAACTGACTAACACTGGAAGCCTGTCTGCCTGCAGTGTCAGTCAGTGAGATCATCATAAAAAGGGCTTTTTTCAAAGTGGTGAAAAAGATTGTGTTCTTGGAGGAAAGAGCAAAGCAGGTGGTCAACTGCAACTGTGTACCTGGAGAGATCATGAAACTTAGGATCCCTGCATCTGATAGTGTAGGTCTGGGGTGTGGCTTGAGAATCTGCATTGCTATCAAGTTCTCTGGTGAAACTCAGTTGTTCTGGGACCCACTCTTAGAAACCCATTCAACCATAGTATAACTTAGAACTATTTCTTCTTAAATGATAGGGGACAGACAGATGTGAGCACATGAATTTTAGAGAATAATTTTATAAAGTGGGCCCACTGTGCTGATTCCCACTTGCTTTCTTTTTCAAGAAGCAATTTACCTGAAACCCTGACAGGCCTAAGTGGACAGGATATGTCATATTCCTCAGGAAACTACCAGTTTTCTGCAGGAGAAATATAGTCCTGATATAATGTTGATAAGGAAGGGAGATTTTAGTGACCCTTTCCACAGGCCACATGCCAAAACTCAATGCGATAAAGAAAATTCCTTCTAATCATATAATCTGTAAGAATTTTTGGTTAAGAATTCAATGAGAAACCATCAGCATGGTTGAAAGTCACCTAGGATTCTTGTGGCAATGGGGACTTGACAGTCTGAAATCATTAAACTGTCACTCAAATATCAAGATGTGGACATTGTTTGGACTATTGGGAAACTTCTCTAGGACTCTCTAATGAAACTAGAGTGCAGAAGATGCACACAGTCTCTCTCATTTCTGAGAGGACTCACCCTCTTCCCCCAGAGTGTTCTTTTCCCTTGTCCTATCCCTTCAATAAACCCATTTCTATTACTCTGAGTGACATTTCTGAAGTCTTTCTGACTTGATCACAAGAATTAGGGTTTGAAGAGGAGTCATTTCACTGTCTCAATTTCCCAGAAGTCACCAGTTCTGTAACATTAAACATTTGAAGATTCTCATGATCTGCATTGATCTTACTCCAGATACACTGTCAAGATTTCAGGGACCTCAGTCTACAGCTCTTTCAGGAAGAGTCAAAGGTAGAAAGTGTAAGAATAGAGGTAAACACTAGGAGTGTCTTTGCCCTTCTCACACTCTAGCAGATAGGTTAACCAGGAGATAAATTTGGACCCATTTCTGAGCATCAAGTGCCCTTGTTTCCCACTGCACCATGCAAATGGTCAATGATGCCAGGATTCTCATTATTCATATTCCCTGAACCAGGTTTTAGGTGACTCTACAAGATATACATAATTTTTCACTACTTTTTTGCAAAGATTTACATGTGATGCTTTTTATGCTAGAGATTTACCAGTACAAAGGGGAAGCCTCTGCACTGTACAACAAGCATGATTTCATACAATGATCATTTCCTGCCTGCAGTCTCCAGCACATAGGTTCTGACCAATGCTGGGTCCAATAAGAAAATGCATTTAGCCAATTAAAGGTGAGCAGGGCTCTGAGCTCCTCCCTTTCTTCCTGTTTGGCCCAATCAAACTGCAACTACATTTGACCAATCAGAAGTGATTGTTGCTCTGACACCCCACCAACCGGAATCCACAGGGCTATACCTGTTTTATTTACTCAAGAAATATGCCTCAGTTGATGTGGTTCTTAATATGCACTGTAGATCTAGTGAAAAATGATTTCCTTAAAATAGAAACCCAAATAAATACAATTTTCTCATACTAGACAAAGGGGCCAAAGATATGCAATGGAGAAAAGATAGCCTCTTCAACAAATGGTGCTGGGAAAATTGGAAATCCATATGCAACAGAATGAAACTATACCCATATATCTCACCATGCACATAACTAAACTCAAAATGGATTAAGGATATTGGAATCAGACCAGAGACCTTGCATCTTATAGAAGAAAAAGTAGGTCCAGAGCTTCAACATGTCGGCCCAGGACCATACTTCTTCAACAGGACTCCCATAGCACAAGAAAAAAAAGCAAGAATTAATAACTGGGATAGATTCAAACTAAAAAGCTTTCTCTCAGCAAAGGAAACTATCAGCAATGCGAACAAAGAGCCTACAGAGTGGGAGAAAATCTTTGCCAATCATACTTCAGATAGAGCACTAATCTCCAGAATCTATAAAAAACTCAAAAAACTCTACACCAAGAATGCAAGTAATCCAATCAACAAATGGGCTAAGGAAATGAATAGACACTTCTCAGAAGAAGATCTACAAGCAATCAACAAACATATGGGAAAATGTTCAACATCTGTAGTAATAAGAGAAATACAAATCAAAACCACCCTAAGATTCCATCTCACCCCAATTAGAATGGAAATTATCAAGAATACAAGCAACAACAGGTGTTGGTGAGGATGTGGTGAGAAAGGTGCACTCATACATTGCTGGTGGGGCTGCAAATTAGTGCAGCCACTCTGGAAAGCAGTATGGAGACTCCTTAGAAAACTTGGAATGGAACCACCATTTGACCCGGCTATCCCACTCCTTGGCCTATACCCAAAGGACTTAAAATCAGCATATTACAGAGATACAGCCACATCAATGTTCATAGCTGCTCAGTTCAGAATAGCCAGATTGTGGAACCAACCTAGATGTCCTTCAATTGATGAATGGATAAAGAAACTGTGGTATATATATACAATGGAATATTACTCTGCCATAAAGAATGATAAAATTATGGCATTTGCAGGCAAATGGATGAAACTGGAGAATAGCATGCTAAGTGAGATAAGCCAATCTCAAAAACCCAAAGGATGAATGATATCACTAATAAGTGGATGAGGACACATAATGGGGGGTGGGAAGAGTTAGTGTTAGGGTTAGAGTTAGGTTTAGGGAGGAGGGCAAGAATGGAGGAAGGAAGGACTGTATAGAGGGAAAAGAGAGGTGGGAGTGGTGGGGGGGAAGGGAAAAAATGGCAGAATGAATCAAACAACATTACCCTATGTAAATTTTGATTACACAAATGGTATGCCTTTATGCCATGTACAAATAGAGAAACCACATGTATCCCATTTGTGTACAATAAGAAAAAAAAATAGAAAGCAATTTTTGGTTTCAAATGTATGCTCACTGACAAAAATGTTATTTATAATACAGAAAAAAGCAAGCAATTTCAGATTTGACAGTAGGCAGAGTGCCTACATTGTATGGAAATGTTTTATTTTGAAATCCTAAGAAAAATATATAAATACATTCTGTCCTGGATTATATTCATCCACAAACCAGCCCAGTATCAAAATGTAACTGTTAACCTTCTTTGAATAGGAAGTGATCCATGAAGGCAGACACATGTCTCTGGGACTGTCTAAAGTCATGCTTCAACATGTGGCCAGTATTAGGACATTCTCAAATCTTGTATGGACTTAAATGTTTTTTGTCACATTTTTTTATTGGTGCATATAGTTGTGAGACCAGGGCAAAGAGCAAATAGCTGATTACCAAAGAAAGGGAAATGGGTACATATCAGTCACCATCAATTGATTGCTGATAGCTCCTGGGGGAGAGGAAGGATCACATCTTCCAATAAAAGCAATCACCACCTTGTTTGCTCTCTTCCTGCCCTTTTGGTCATCTTTGGCCACAGAGGCAAGATAAGAGGAGGAGGGGACATGAGAGAAAAGGAAATTTAGAATTTATAAAGGGAAAATTCACCCCCACTCCTTTGGGCATGAGCACTGGACTCCTTTCCAGATATCTCTCTCTCTCTCTCTCTCTCTCTCTCTCTCTCTCTCTCTCTCTCTCTCTCTCTCTCTCTCTCTCTCTCTCTTTATTCTATTCATTAAATGAAACTTTTTTCTTCCCTTGGCACTTCTTGGGTGTTTAATCTTCAATGGAGGAGGAAAAAGAACCCAATCCTGATTTTTAAGACTGGTTTCAGTTGTACATAATGCTAGAATTTGTTGTTACATATTTGTACATGCACAAATATAACAATATTATTTAGCTAATATCAATCCCCAGCACTTCCCTCCTCCCTCCCTACATCTCGCCCCTTTGTCACTTTTCTCTACTGATCTTCCTTTGATTTTTAGAAGATTTACCACCTGCTTTGTTTTCTTTTTTTTCTCTCTAGCTTACATATATAACATATAACCCTTAACCTTCTGGGTTTGACTTATTTCCATTAACATGATGGTCTCTAGTTCCATCTATTTTTTTTTTTTGCAAAGATTTAAGTTCGGTTTTCTTTATGGATGTGTAAAACTATATTGTGTGTGTGTGTGTGTGTATATATATATATAGATATATATATAGATATTCATACCACATTTTCTGTATCCATTCATCTATTGATGGACAATAGACTGGTTTTATATTTTAGCTATTGTGAACTGTGTTGCTATAAACATGGGTATATGTGTTTGTTCCACTGTAGCATGATGACTTCAATTCTTCAGGTTAAATAGTGAAGAGCAGTACTGCTGGGGCATATGGTAGTTTCACACCCAGTCTTTTGAGGAGCATCCATATTATTTCCATAGTGGTTGCATTAACTTACTTTCCTCCCAACTGTATGAAAGTTTTTCTTTTTCTCCACATTCTCTCAAGTATTTATTATTTTTATTCTTGATGACTGCCATTCTGACTTGTGTGAAGTAAAATCTCAATATAATTTTGATTTTCCTTTCCCTAATTGGTAAAAATGTTTAACAATTTTTCATATATTTCTTGGTCATTTGCATTTCTTCTTTTGAGAAGTGTCCATTTGGTTTATTTCCACATTTATTAATTGGGTTATTTGATTGTTTTGGAGATTTAATCTTCCATTCTTCCATGATATCATTCTCTTTTTCCCTCCATTACTACAAAAGGAAATTCAGAAAAATAATAGGTCTGTCTATACTCTTGGTTTCAAGTGACAGAAAAACAACTCTAACATAGGCAAAGGTAGTGTGTATGTGTAGGGGGGGTTGTGTTCTTTTACAAGTAAAAACCCTGTGGGTAGCTCTGACTGCAGGCACAGCAGGTTTCAGTGATCCAATGTCTTTTCCTCTCTCAGTTCCCATTCCATTTTATGGCCTCCCCTGTAGACAATAGATGACAATAAGCTTTCCATGCTTACTTCTTACTAGTCATTTGTAGGCCTCTTAATCTGTCTGGGCCAACTCAAGCCAATTTGGTAGGATAAGTGTCTCCTTGTTCAGGGGTCTTCTGTGCTGTGACTTCTTAGGCCTCGTCACCTGCCCCACTCACCCCACATGGGGTGAAATGCAGGGGGAGAGCCCAGATAAAACCAGGAGCTACTTCTGGAAGAAGAGAAAACAAATATTGTAGAAAGATAACACCCTCTGGCCAGACTTCCCCCTGATTTGCAGGGGAACAACTGTCTACTTCATAAAGCTGTGAAGTCTCTGTCTTTGTCAGCTCATGGCACTGTTCAAGAACCCAGAGACCAGAAAATCCCCACTTCATTGATGAGGAGTCCAGGGCTCAGAGAAAGTAAATCTTCCTTCCTTAAGGCCACTGACCTTCAAAGTGGTAGAGCCAGAGTATGAAGCCAAATCCAGTCTCCAAAGTGTGTTTTGAATCAATATTGGCCTCCCAGATCATTGCTAGTCTCCCTCAGGTACAAGAAGATTATTGTAGATCTAGAGGAGGAAGAGGGAAAGCAGGAAGGATGAAAGTTCCTGACAGCACCTCACAGAGACCCTGAACCAATCAGTCTGTTGCTGAGTTTGGTAAGATTCCTGCCTATTCATGTCTTCTACAGGTTTCCATACCTATTATTTCCATGTCAACTTTGCAATATTGGCACTTGTATTATTTTTGTTTACTTATTTTTCTTTAACTCATCTTGCCTGTTATACTTATAAAAATATATTTAAAATCACAACTGTCAATGGCAATTGTCAATCAAAATGAGTACTACTTGCCTCAAATAAAAATTCATTTCAAAATTCCATAGAAATACTAAATAAAATGCTCACCAACTGTTCACCATTTAAAATCACCCCATATGTGAGGCAGGATCTTCAGGCTCAGTTTGGAGAATTACATCTAGCAAGTCACACCAGAAAACACATGACTCTATGCTCCTCTGTCACAAATAACTTTCCAGTCATGCCTGCAGTGTCCCTTGCACTGTAAGAGAAAGGTGAGGGAAGTCACAACTCCTCAAGAGGTGGTCAGGATTTTCTACCCCAAACATGACCTCATTGCCAGGCTCCTAGTTCTGACCACTGCATCCTTAGTTTCTGACCACATACCCTTGCAGACATATGATATTCAGAGACTGTGGTGCCTTCTAGCACCATTTTGCCTAACAATTCAGTCATATCATAACTTCTAATTTACATGTTTTATGATTATTACTGTTTAAGTGCTCTCTGAAGAAGAAGTCAGGTTTTAACAGTGTCCCCAGGAAGCCAGGCAGTTCTAGACTAAGCACAGTCACATCTTGAACCACTCTCCTTCTGTCCAGGTGCTGTTGAAATGTCTGCCAGAGATCAATCTCCATGGGAAGGCAGAGGAGCCACCAACTCCAAAAGGAAGAAGGGCCTTTGAGAGCATGAGGGAGAAGATGCTCACTGTACAGAGAAGAAAATCAGTTCTGAGAGCCCTTGTCTCCTTATCTTGCACAATTTCTGGATCAATGTCCCCTGACTCCTAGCACAAGTTTCCAACTCAAATTACATTAAGTTCATAGTTCCAAGGACAAACTTCTCATCTAGAATAATCTAGCTTCTGTCATACAACCATGTAGTCACAATGACATTCTCTCACCTGGGAGATAAACCACATGGCCTGATAGACTAATGATTCTTTAGAAATAGAAATCATCTAAACAGTTCTACTCCATCCAGCTCTCATCCAGAAGACTTCAAGACTTTCCATCCTGTCAATAGGGAACCTCAAACCATATGCTGCATATAGATTAAATTTCATCATTTTCAGAAAGCAATATGGAGTCACTGTATCTTAGAGGAGACAGAGTAGTGGCCTGAGCCCTTTACTCTCACAGGTGGCTGCTTTGCTCCCTGCTTCTCAGTCCTGTTCCTCAACTGAGCTTCAGTCTGGCCACCTCTGGTACCTCTTCAAATGCTAGTGGGGGTGGGCAGGAGGGGGTACTACTTCTCAGCTGCCCAGATTCAGCACAACTACAACACAAGGAGGGCTGAGTAGGCATGAGAGACACAGGGAGGCTGGGGGGACAGAGGTACAAACAATTCAAGAGCAGAGTTTGCACTAAGGAAACAGGATTCCAAAGAAGGCCTGTCTTATGGGATAACAATGGGAGGGAATAGAAATCCTTCCCCAATAAAAAATACTTTTTCTACCATCACTCTTTGGTTTTACTCCTTTGGTTAAGGTCTTCATATTTTACAGATTATTTTAATGATAGCTGAAAACTAGAAGGAACCCAAACATTGAAAAGAACAATATGTCTGGATATGGCTGTTCTGCAAACTTTCATGCAGTCTTATGAATAATTGCCTAAAAATATGGATGGTTAAAGGATTCAGGTAATGTTCAAATGTAAAACAGTAATTGCATGTATAATGAAATTAATATTGTGCTACCTGATGCTGTATTTCTTGAGTAAAATGTCTGACGTATATACAAGTGTGGTGGTACTAGTGAGCTTGTGGGACAGTGTGTAGACATATAGAAAGATATGATCAAGTTATATTCCCTGTCTCCACTCAGAGACTCATAGGAGGTGCCACCCAAGAAGAAAGTCATTGAATTTTGCAGAATTCAGGTCATTGTGAGGGTTTATTTTAGTAAATATTTAGACTTGAAATTGACATTCAAATCGAACTGAATGTGTCAATCCTGTTTGGGCATTGAGTCCTGGCCCTGACCTCATTAAGTTTACAATCCAGGTTGAATATTCACAAGTGAACACTTTGCTTCTGGCTCCCCTAGCATTGTAATGGAACTCAGGGTCACCAGACCATACTGCCAGCAACTGCTATAGTTCCCTGTGTCTCTTTCTGTCTTTCTCCTTCCTGCCTGCCCCACCCCACTCAGCAGGACCCACATGCTTTTTTTTTTAATTTGATAGTGTTTATTAAAGTTCACATCTTAAAGTTGGCAATGAAATCTCAGATTTACACATAACATTTTGCATCTGCATTTTGGGGGCAATACAAACATCAGTATGGCCAAACATTAACTTATTTAACTTTCATATTAATAGCAAATCAATATTTATAGTATTCCTGAACATACTTTAAAAACTTCTTGGCATTATTTTGTTTTTAAAAGAAAACACTACTTAATAAATATTGCAGCCCTAAAAGATATGCCAAAAAGTTATAAAAAGTTAAGAGGAAAAAGAGCTTCAGTTCATTTAGTTTTTTTGGTATATCCTAAGTTGTCATTCTTACTATAGTACAATTCTGATTCTTGTTGTAGCTGTTTTAATTAGTTTTGACATTAAAACAAATTATTAACAAATTATTATTGATATAGGCTTTTCAATTTGCTCAAGATTATGAATTGTAAGTGGAATGAAGCAGCATTTCCAGTTGATGAATGGATCCGCAGGTAGTGAGATCTCTCTTAAGTAAAGCTTGTGACAATTAAACCAATAAATTGTAGCAATGAGAAAACTGTTGACAAAGTACAACCAGGGAATGTTCATCTCAATATATGCTGGAATCTGTACTTCAAGTAAAAGGATGACTTCCTGAAGTAGTACAAATTGTAACCAAGTACCAAGAAAACAGACAACAAGCTTGGACAAGAGTATTTTTTTTAAGCTCACAGTGTAGCTAGAGTGGGATGAAAAAGGAAAATATGGTATAGTTTCATTCTTATAGGATATTATCCTAAGAGCCTGGATCAAGGTAATAACTTCTGACCAAGAGGTTATAAAAGCCACAAGTAAAATCAGCATCATGGAGAGTGACAGCCAGTAACTCTGGATGCTGACATAGAAAGGACACTGGTAAGAATAAACATTCTGTGCCTTCAGGATTTGGTAGATAGCTGGATCCCCCAAAACATAAACAAGGACTGAGATCCAAATTAAAATGACAGCAAAGAAATAAAATAACTTTGGACACTTAGATGACAGCTTGTTAGTTTTAGGGAAATTCAGGCAATAATCTATACAAGCTATCAAGAAAACCGGGTAATGCAAAAAGCCATAAGTAAAGGAAATAATTCGAGTAAATAGGCAAATGTGATATTTAGTAAACCTAATGCCTAAAAGAATAAAATCTGTGAAATAGGATATAATGCTAATGTTCACCAAAAGTAGAAGATCCACAAATGTTAGTGAAATTCAAAAATATTCCATAAAATTCTGATAGGTGTTTTTTCTTCTCATTCCTAGTGTGAGGATATTCAATAATATTTTCCCAAGTATGATCAAATATAACACACAATTAACATCTAGAGGCTGGTGTGGCTGGTGTAACTGGTACTGAAAAGAACAGTTCTCTGGAGAAAGAGCTGTCATAGTTTTAATTTCAAGAAGACCCGCTGGAAGAAAGCACGGCTGCAATTTATTTTCCATCCTCTCCTGGGGGTCTTCTTGACTGATGGTCTTCCTAGTTTATGTTACTATTGGTTCCTTGAATTCATTGTGCTATACCAATATGTGAGTTATGTGAGTTAGCCCCGAGCGTTTTGCACAAGTGGGGGGCCGAAGCAAGAGTGTTTCCTTCCTCTGAGGCGGGATCCGCCTGGTCGCTTCCCGAATGGCCCTGCCTGCCGCCATCTCCCGAGACCACCCGCAGCTTGCGGCTCCAGGTCAGCGTCTGGCGCCCGGAGTCCTGGCCCACAAGCGGTGAGCTGGTGACCCAGGCACCTGCCGTGCCTGGCCCCAGGTGACAGCAGGACCCACATGTTGATGTACTGTTTATTAACACTAGAATAAAATTAGAGGCCTTGTCTCCTTACTGTCATTGCTTCTTGTTGGTGCTGCTACTTGCACTGGCCAGAAAATCCTAGGACAGATTGGGCCATGTCTTCCTTGGCTGAGAGTCTATGCCAGCCTTCATCACAGCACCTGGTCCAATGTGTTTGAAAGGGATGACTGCATAAGACAAGTGTGTACTGACCTCAAGTTGTGACTACCAGAGGCCTGTGGTATGCCATGGCTGTGAGGAATTTGGGAATATTTGTTACCAGTCTAAGCTTGACTTCACTAGGGAAATTGCCTTTAGGAAAATGGCCTTAGCTAGGGAAATGGCCTATCCCTCACACCAAAACCTGAGGACCATGCCTAGATCATGTTAGACTACACTCCATGGGGGAAGGTGGGGCTTTCAGTCCCAATATGTTGCATTTTCTGTCCTGCCCTTGACTACCTTCCCCCTTTTCATCCTACATCCATTTTAAAAAACTGTTACTTGCGTCCATGGAGTTCTGGGACTGTACCTGAAGTTTCTCAGTCAATCCTTCAAGAGAAATATTTTTCCCATTTTGTAAATGGAGCAAAACTGATCACCAAAATACCTTGGATGCTGTTATTGACAAGCATAATTCAAAATTACTGAAAAGAAATGTGGAACCAAATTGCTATAATCACAGTCTGATGATGAAAAGTGTTTCAGTACATTCAAATATATCTGAATCTCTACCCCAATATAGATATGCCAAAGGTGTCAGGGACTGAGAGGAAGGTAGATGTTCATGGTGCTATGCATAGAAGCAGAGAGAACTCTATTCCCATCTCCATTCGTACAAGGGAGGGACCCAGGGAGCAGGGAATCTCAAGGCTTCCCACATTTATATAGGTCAAAAAGAAGCAGTACACATTTTTGTGGATTAGGGAGAGTTTTTTTTTTATTTATTGGTATGTCTATCCAGTTATTTACAAAATTTGGAAAATCTGCAATCAGTTTTTCTGGACTCACAATGAAAGCCAATTTTTTTTTTTCTTAAAGAGACCCTTGAGACCCTCTTAACAATAAGTCTCTGTATTATGTGACTTTTGCATCATTGAAGCTTAAGGAGCAAGATAGCACACATAGCTTCCTTTTGAAACAGATCAGCTCTGTTTGCATGAAGACAAGAAGACTGGGGTGAGCAGTTTGTGATGCTATTGTTGTTCCCTTGAAAATCACAGAGTGTTCTGCTGCAATTAAGGATACACACTTGAGCAGGGACTTTGGAACTTTTTCAGGTAGGCAGGTGAGTGCCCACAGCCTGGGATCCAGGGAAAGCACCCAGGTTGACCTTGGTTTGTGCAAGGCTGCCATCATGTGGTCACTGAAGATATTTCTCACCAGCAAATTTAGCAAGCCCAGGAACCACAGTTTGTTTGTACACTGTTCTGAGCTCTCTTAACAGGCCCCTTCTGTAATGACCATGGTTTTCTACCTCCAGCCAGAATACAGGCTGAAGATATTGCTTGATCTCAGTTTGATGAAAATAAGGTTCTAAAGTAGATATTCAAGTTTAAGTCTTCTCCAGGCCTACTGTGAGCCTCCACCAAAGTGGGGCCATATATTGATAAATCCCCAAGGGACTGAAAGGCCATTCCTGTATGTATAATTTTGGATTGATAAGAAGATGACAAATCAGCACCCCAAAGGACACTTTGGTAAGGTTTTATTATGGAAAGAGGTCCAGGCATTTAAATGTTGAAGAAGTGACAATTTCTTAGCATTACAACCCAACAGAACTTAGAACTCTGGTAACCAGGCACCCACATTCTAGGAACAGTCCATTATTTAGCTCATGTGATGGAAGATGTGCAACAGAGCAAGATGTTTTCCTAATGTATCCAAACCTTCCAAGGTTCTAGGCACAAAAAGGTCCAGAGTGGGAGTATTTTCAGATGTTGACTTAGCACTCACAACAGACCCTTATGACCACTTACCAGGAGGCACACAAAGGTAAAAGAGAGGAGCCTAGATATAACCAATCAAGGCAAGTTCTCATCTGGGATTATATCTGAGATGTCCTTTGATCTTCCCTCTGTGTGTGTGTGGGGGGAGTGGGAAATTAGGGGACCTATAATAATAGGTGTAGATTATTCCATATTGAAACTGTGGCAGAACTTTCATGTTTGCACCACTGAAAATGATGGGTAGGGTGGATATTTAAGTATTGGATACTAGATATTTCTACTCAAATTTTTATTCAAAGAATTTATTCTGTAACTAAGTGTCACCAATATATGGAAGCCTATGGTTATATTCATCTATACCTAATCTGGGTATAAATATTTTCAATGGGAGTGTCCCCTATGGAGTCAGGCAGGATGGCCAGAGTTAATTATTGTCCAAAATAAAAGACAATCTCTTTTCAGAGTCCCATGCAAATCACTGTGGTGCTACTTCTTAATTTTGTCTCCTTGGGGAAAGAACAAGTGCACCACACAACCAATAATGATATCTCTGGTCTAAGGTTAGATGAGACTTCTGGAGAAGGTTCTCCACACACATAAAAATTGGAGATGTCCATGATAGGTCCAAGAAAAATACTCAAGTATGGGGACTCCCATAAACACTTGCCAAGAATTTACCACTTGAATGACCTATATTCCCATCCCTAAAGAAATCTAGACTGTATTACTCCCCCTGGCAACCTAGTATGTGTAAATCTCCAGATTACATACTTGTAGAAATAACAGAGAAAATATTTCCACATTGTTTTTAATGATTACTGGGTATTGAATATTTCTTTTCTGATGCTACCTGCCCCAGGTAACCCATAAACCAGTCATCTCCACTGTACTTCTAGTTCTTTTACAAGACTTAACACTAACACCTTTATCAGGAAAGTATTGGCCTAAACATGAGTGAGGGTTACACAAACAAATGAGGTAAAAGCAGTCTACATGTTTTACATGACTACCATATCACAAAAAAAAAAAAATAAACCTCTATAATCCCATCAGGTAAGGAGAGTGTTCTCACATGCCTTTACAATATTTAGTAAGTAATGTCATTTCTTGCAGCAGTTCAGTCTTTCAATCCTTGTGGAATGTGATGTGATTCAATTGTTTCTTCATTCTGCCATGATGAAGGAACATTGTATATGTGTCCTAATAAATTGCATCAGTATCATTGGACTGTTACAAGAATGCCACAAATGGGGTTAAACAGAAATTTGCTTGTTCTAATTTCAGAGTCTGTATATCAAAGTGCTTGCTGGAATGATTTCCTTTGATATCCACTCTTTGACATCTATATTGCCATTTTCTGTCTCTATGTTTGCCTGACATTTTTCTATGCTTTTTGTGTCCTTATTGCTGCTTTTTAAAGGAGAAAATGTGAATTGGATTAGACTTTAAACCAATTAGTTAGATTAAATTAATCATGCCTTTAGGAAACATAATATTTAAATAGAATCACAGTTTGAGGCACTAAGGATTTGGAACATCAATATATAAGATTTGGGGAGGGGCACAATTCAGCTAATAACAAACTAGTCTTCTGGTGAAGACAGACTCCTGGGAAAGGGAATACTGAGTGAAGGGATATGCACATGTAACATTTTAATAGCTACAGTCAGATTACATCACAGAAGGATTGCTGAAGTTACATTGCCACAGAATGTCTAGTTTTAGTTACTTCTCTGCATCCAGAATTATCTGGGTATTGGAATTTAAAAATTATTTTTCTTGGTTAATCTCTTGTCCATGTGGGAAACAAAATCACTGTGTTCCATTTCTTAGAGTTTCCCAGCTAATAAGCTTGAGTTATCTTTTTGTTGATTTATCAGTCATTTAGGTATTTTTCTTCCCCAAGTCATACTCAGATTTTGGGTCCTGTGTTACACTTTCTTGCACCCTTTAGTCTCCAAGCATTTGCCCCAATGAGGAACCTGGGCTGACAAAGTTCTGTTTCTAAAGAGTTCCCTTAAAGTGAAAATAGGATAAACATTAGTCTCTCAAGTCAAAGGGACCTCCTGGGATGTCTTCTCTAGGCTCTCTCTTTAAAATGGAGAAAAATAATATTTGCGTAAATGGAAATCTCTATATCAGGAGCAAACCAGACTTTGAGATGCTTAGAATTAATTTGACACAGTTCTGTCCTGTGCAGTTCTCAGTATAGACACATGCTGCTGAGAAACCATTTCATAGTTAGAAACCTGTGTTTTCTCATTTCTACTATTGTATGTTTTCAGAGGACTCAGTTGAATAATGTCTTTCTGGGGGTTTTTGATTTAAGTAGGTGCTGTGCTTCCACAGCTGAAAAAACACTTTGAAATTACTGTGTAGATACTGCTTAACCATTATGTGACACCATATTAATTTTCTTTCAGAAATAAAACCTTTTCATCATGGGCACTCATGTCATCCACATACCCAAATACAATGTCAACTCCTCGTGGCCTGAAATCCTGATTCCAATTCTCTAATGTTTTATGGTACTGCTAATAGTTATATATCTCTCCCACCTTGGCCTCCCTTTTGCTGTATACTGTCAATAAAAAAAAAATTTGCTGCATGCTTCTATAGCCCATGTCCCTCTTTGTTTTGAACTCGTAGGGCTTTGTGTTCCTTTACATCTCTGTAGATCAACCAGTTCTGTAATTAATAAACTCTGATTAATAATATCAACCTATATTTTGATATTTAAAGGGGTGTTGAGTTAAATTCTAGCTGGTGTTTGCCCTAGATATAAATTGAAGCAAGATTCTCTGGATCCTGGAATGGAATGCCCAAGATGACACAGATATATGAGAATGTTCTGCTAAGTTATATACTACATAGGACTGAATTTTATATACATATATCACAAATCCTGCTTTGTTTTTTTTTTTTTTGCAGTGCTGGGGATTGAACCCAGGGACTTGTGCTCTACCAAGTGAACTCTATCCCCAGACCCCCAAAATCCTGCTTTTTGTTTCACTTAATTTTTAACATTTACTGACTCATTACATTTGAGACTCTGCTATAAGCACTGTGCATATATTAACCCAAAGGTAGTTAATACCAAGGCAATTTTACACTAAAATTTCTTTACAGTAACAAGTATACAACTTATCACCCTAACAGATATCTTATTTGTCTCAAGTTTATCCATACATTTTACATATGTCATAAGAAAAAAAGTATACATTTTGCAATTAAACATTTCATTATTAAAAATCAAAACTGGGTTCACTGTACATATAACACAATTGGATATGATCATATTATCCTCTTCTATTTCATACATTTTAAAATCTACCAAAATATCTTAAACCAATGTCAAATAAATATATTAGATCTCTCATGCCATCAAACCAAAAACAATATGCTAAAAGGTATTATAAAAGAGATATTTCAAAAAGAGCATGAGATGCTAAAAGGAGATGCCCGGAGAAAAACCAGGAAATCCTGCTTTTTTGATGATAATAAGACATTGGAAAAGCCTTGTGATATGATGGAGGTATTTTGACTTTGGAGTCAGACACAGTTCCACATGAGTCCCAGCCCACCTTCTTATTAGTTGTGGAAGTTTGTCCACCAGAAGAAACAGATATTACAGCCTGTCCTTCAGGTCTAAGTCCAAATTGCCAAATAAGTTCCATTTAATGTATTTAAACAATAGAGTCAAGACTGTGGAGGATTGCAGGGTATGTGACTTTAACCTCCTGGGCTCCCCCACCTTCATTTTTATGCTGTCTGATATCTATAATGTGGAAGAAACTAAGACCAGTATGAAGTGGGAAATAATGATTTACTTTTGGAAACTTACTGGTTGGAGATTCCTGCTCCCACTCAGGACACTCTTTCTCCTACTTATGGCGTCTGAGGAGAAATATTAGTAGAAAACTGTACCCATCAACTCTAGCATTTAAAAAGATAGAACAGGTCCTTTAAGTCCCTGACATCAGGGAACTCATAGCTCTCAAATCTGGAATATAATTACTGTGAGCTAAGTTATGATAGAGTCAAATTTGAGGGTGTAGTTCTCAAACACAAATACTTTATTAGCAGTATTTTATTAGTCACAGATAACATTCTGGATATGCCAGGTCATATTATTTATATTAATTTTAACTCTTTGTTTTTATGTTTTTAATGTGAATACTAGAAATATTTTAATTATCCTTGTGACTTCCATGTTGCTTTCATTGGACATTGTTACTTTAGGGGATTAATTACCAGTCCAAAGTTCAGTCTGTCTCCTAAACAAGAACAGAAAGCAGAAAAGTCAAATGGAATTTTATAGTAATTGTCATTATATTAATTTCATTCATGACTGATAAACATGATGTAACCCATAAAATGAAATGACCTTATGAGCAATGTTAAAAGCAAATGTTCTGCTGACTGGGCTAGATCCCACTTTGGGAAGAAAATCTTGCCTTAACAGAAGCAGCCTGAGCCTCTGAGGTGCAATTCCCTGACCTAAAAAAAAAAAAAAAAAAAAAAAAAAAAAGAAGAAGAAAAAGAAGAAAGCTGCAACCAACAAACCTGTCATTCTGGCTTTATTAATGCCTGGACTGCATAATACTCCCTGTCACTCAAAAAAAAAAAAAAAAAAAAACTCACTGGATTCAGACTCAGGGGGTACGGTCTGCAGCCCTGTCCAATCAGGAGCAGTTAGTGAGAACTATCCAATCCTGTGTGCAACCAGGGAGGAGGGGCTGGCTTCCACAATCTAGCTGGGGGTCCTTTTCTCCTGAGTCTGCCATTTTTGCCATTTGGCTACAGGCTTCACCCTCATCCCTTGGAGTCTTAGTTTACTCTACTGTGCAGGTGAGTGTGCAGTGGCATCAGGAACCTGGGGAGGGAGACTGGGGGAGGGAGACTGTTGGAACCATGAGACTTGCTGTGGTGGGAACAAGAGCTAGCAGACAGGGACTCTGGGCAGTGTCTGGAGGCTGCAGGCTTGAGCACTCCTCTGGGGCAGTACCCCTCAGTCCTACTGGCCATTGAAGTGGGGAGCAGGTCAGGGGAAGAGATCCTTTGCCACCATTCTTATCTTCACAGGGCATCCTCAGACCCTCAAGTACTATCTGTCAGGTGTGTACCTGCAGCTGTGTCTTCCCAGTTGCTGGTGATTGACTGGTGGGACAATTATCAAAATCAAATCCCCATATCATTTTCCTTCAGGAGAGGAGCTGTGGTCTACAGGAAACTTGCTTCCTCTTGAGCTAACTTATTGTTCATTTTTACTATCTTCTTCTTCACTTCCTTTTTTCTTTCTTTTTCTTACTGGAAGTTGAACCGAGGGAAGATTTAACACTGAGCTATATCCCTAGTACTTTTTATTTTCATTTTGATACAGAATCTAGCTAATTTGCTGAGATTGGACTTGTTATGGTGTGATTTATCTGAGCTTTTATATTGCAATGATGTATATAATTTTTACATATATGAATTTATATATGGATTTTGTTTATATTGTGATTCCTTATTATTGCAATAGTATAGTATCGCATCCCCTCTGGCCGCAGAGAGAGACACGACAAATGTCTGAAGCTTTGGAAGTTTATTGTGCACAGTTCCTCTCCTATGCTTCTGTTACCCCTAGCTTCTGCGCACTCCCAGCTTCCCTTCTCCCAGCTTCTTCCAGCTCCCGCGTACTCCCAGCTTCCAGCTCAGCTCCAGCCTCTGCCACCGCCGCCGCTGTCGCTTCTGCCGCTTCTGCCGCTTCTTCCGCTTCTTCCGTCCCCCCTCGCTCTCCCACCCACCAGGCTTATATACACTTCAACCAATCAGGGGAGAGTACACGAGATAAACGCGGACAGCTGCAGGCACAGGATGAGTACACGAGGGGGGCATGCTCTAGTCACATCATTAACTAGCCAATCATTGGAATTCGCTGGTTGTTTACTGTATAGCTGTCCGCTTTTGGCTCAGCGTCAGGCGCCATCTTGACCATGCCTAAGGCTGGGGGCTCTAGAAACCCCGACAGATCCCCCTTCTTTAATATTAAACTAAGGCTCGGGACCATGTCTGTCTTAGGCTGAGTGGTCAGCATATGTCCTTACCCGTCATCAGAGCCTACAGAGCATGCTACAGCTCCTGTCTTAGGTCGGTACACAGCCACCTCCTTCATTATCCGTCTTTGACTACCGATCCAGCATCAAGAGCCATACTAATGGGGGGCTGTCAGCCTTTAGGGCGCTCATGGCCTGATAAAAGATAATTTGATCTCTCTATTGGCTAGCTTGTAGATGCATGCCAAAACGAATGAAGAGAAGAAGGCCAAGGCAGAGGAATACCACTATAGCTCCTAAGCTTGCCCGCTGTTTGACAAATCTATAAACAGAAGAAAAACCATATAGCCATATTAAATACAGAAACAATATACATCCCAATGGAGTTACAATATGGGTAACACAAAACAGCTCTCAGGGAATAAACGCATCCCAGTCCCAAAAGTTCTTGCAAGGTATCCACTTGTTCTTATAATGAGTCCATTCTCTGATAGTCTCTATGGTCTGTAAGGCTGCAGCTGCATTCTCAGCCAAATGATCGTTGTTATGGTTGTGTCAATGCTGCTACTGCAAGGACTGTGGTGGCAATGATCACGGCTGTTGCAATGTCAAAGCCTCTTCTGTTTCTTGATAATAGCACTGGCAATTCTATATCTGCAACAGAAACTAGGACTGGTAGGAAGATAGAAATGTGCAAATTGCACGGGTGGCAAAAGAATCATTCCAGTATTGTGAAAGATAGGACACAGTTAGTGAACAGTTAAGAGGTGTTATTAGAAATGTTAGTTGGTAGAAACATAAAAGGGAGGAAATACACAAGCTGTCGTGGGAGGAAAAGCAACATCATAGCTAGGGTCAGCAGAATGAGTTGCTCTACTCTGGGTCTGATTTGTAGTATGATTCCAATGGCAAAGTGCAGAAATTCCTCCTGTTAAAGCAAAGAAAGGCTAGAAATATCCTTGTCACCAAAAACAGCACGACCTGAAAAATCATCAGTAGAATTGACAGGCTTGTAGAGAAATTGGTGAAAAGCAAGAAAAGGAAGGATAAAAAATGTGTTAGTCAGAAATGAAAAATATGGCCAGGCTAACAATGGCCCATAGGTTCCGGGTTTGCCTTTCCGTCTGAGTTTTTGTTATTGGAGGAAGGCTCAGACTCGCCATTGTGAGGAGGAGCAGCATCACTTGCATGCTGCAAAACTCTGATTAGCCTTTCTGGAATCCAGACTGGAGTCTGTTGATCCTGTGGGAAAATACAAACAGACCCTCGGACCCAACGAAGGACTGGATCCGGTCCTTTCCAACAACCTGTCAGGATATCTTTCCATTTTGCCCATACTTGAGGAGTATCATGGGGATTATAATGTCGATCAGCTGCAGAATGGCCGTCCCTATCCAGAGTTAAGAAATTTAGAATGAAAAGAACTAAATTAAGTTTATCTTTAGGAGACTTGTAGGAGGCTCCTATTCCCCCTTTTTGTTTATTTAGACAATTTTTTAAAGTAAGATGTGCTCTTTCCACAATGCCCTGTCCCTGAGGATTATAGGGGATGCCAGTGACTAATTGGATGTTAAATGATTGTAAAAACAACTGAAAGCTTTTGGAAGTATAAGCAGGACCATTATCTGTTTTAATAACTTTAGGGATGCCCCAGCCAGCAAATGCTTGTAGGCAGTGTTGAATGACATCTTTTACCTTTTCTCCAGAATGAGCGGAAGCCATAATGACCCCTGAAGCAGTGTCTACTGACACATGTACATACTTAACAGTACCAAATTCAGAAATATGGGTTACATCCATCTGCCAAATATGACCAGGCAGCAGTCCCCTGGGATTAACTCCAAAGGATTGTACTGGGATTAAAGGAGCACAATGTTGACAATTTTTTACTATTTGTCGAGCCATACATTTAGATATAGGAAATTTTCTGCTCAAAGTAGTGGAATTTACATGAAATTTTTCATGAAAGAGTTTTGCCTGTTCCTCTATGGAAAAAACAAAAATTGATTTGGTGGCCATATCTACCAAGTCATTAGTATTGGCCAAAGGTCCTGGTAAATTAGAATGAGCTCTAATATGTCCTACATAGAATAGATGTTTACGCTGCAGGATAAGGTTTTGTAGTGTAGTAAAATAAGAAGCTACCGTGGACATGGAAGAAACATGGGGTACCGTTTCAAGAACCTGTAAAGCGTTAACGATATATAAGCCACCAGATAGAAGATTGAATGGCTGATTATCTGCTAATTTAAAGGCTAATATTACAGCTGCAAGTTCAGCAACTTGTGCGGTGTTGGGGGGAACTATTATGGTGTGAAGTTGTTTACCGATAACTACTGCACCTACTCCATTTTTGGAGCCATCAGTAAAAATGGTTACACAGTCTTTAAGAGGCTGGACACTAGTCACTTTTGGAAAAACCATGGGAGTATTCTCACAGAATTAAATCCAGAGATGTTGGGGATAATGGCCATCGAACTGAGCTGAAGTGGAACAATATAATACTGACCAATCATCATCATTATTAATTAGCCACCCAATTTGCTGAGTGGAACAAGGAGCTACAATAATAGACGGATGGATTCCAAAAACAGTAATGCAAGATTCTATTCCCTTGAATATTACCTGAGCAATAGCTTGGGGATATGATTGTAATGTTTTAGCCGGAGAGCTAGGGAGATTTATACTTTGCAGAGGTCCTCCTTGCCAAACTATGCCAAAAGGGGTATGCTTCTCTGAGATTATGATTAAACTTAATGGTTGAGTAAGATCACAACGATCAACGTAACACTGCTGAAGTCTATTCTCTACTAGCTGTAAGGATATCCGTGCTTCGGGAGTAAGTTTCCTAGGGGAATTCAAGTCAGGATCACCCTTCAATACATCGAATAAAGGTTTTAATTCCCCTGTGGATAATTTTAAATAGGATCCGATCCAGTTAATGTCACCTAAGAGTTTCTGAAAATCGTTCAAGGTATTCAATTGATCTGTCCTGATGGTCAACCTTGTTGGTTTGACTGTAGTAGCAGTGAGTCTTGTACCCAGTTATTCTTGGATCTCCTCTAATTGTAATTTTTCAGGAGCTACCGTTAGTCCTCTCTTTTCTAATGCTTGAGTTATAAATTGTAATGCTTCTAACAAAACTTCTTTTTCTGGGTGGCAAATAAGTATGTCGTCCATATAGTGATAAATCAACAATCTCTTAAACTTTTGTCTAGTAGTTGTTAACGCTTTATCTACGTATATTTGACATATAGTAGGACTGTTAGCCATACCTTGAGGCAACACGGTCCATTCGAATCTCTGGTCAGGCTGAGTGTGATTAAGAGAGGGCAAAGTAAAGGCAAATCTCCAGCAATCATTTTTGTGTAAGGGTATAGAGAAAAAGCAATCCTTTAAATCCAGGATAATAGTAGGCCAATTTTTTGGTAGTGCAGTGACAAGAGGGAGTCCACATTGGATGGGTCCCATAGGGTACATTTGTTCATTTATGGCTCTTAAATCATGTAATAACCTCCATTTTCCTGATTTTTTCTTTGTTAAGAATATTGGAGTATTCCAAGGAGAGGTAGAATGTTGTAAATGACCTGCTTGTACCTGCTCTTGTACTAACTTATGAGCTGCCTCTAGCTTTTCTTTTGTTAGGGGCCACTGTGGAATCCAGCGAGGCTTATCATCTTTCCATATTATAGGGATTGATGGTTTATCAGTGGCCCCTAGGAAAAACCCAATCCATGAGAATCATTTTTTGGTGGAGGTAAAGGCAGTGGTTGGGTAGATCCTTGGCTATGTCTTCCTAATCCTTTTTTATCATCATAATTCATATTTTGTAACATATTTCTTACAGGAGTCCCTTGGTAAATCTGATCAGTGGTGAGTTTCATATCCATTTGCTGCAGGACGTCTCGTCCCCATAGGCTAATAGGAACATTACAGACATATGGTTGAAATATTCCTGTGTGTCCCTCTGTATCTTTCCATGATAATGAGGAAGCACTTTGATTGGGGCTCTCTGCTACTCCTAAGCCTCTCAAGCTCTGAGCTGCTGTGATCAATGGCCAGTGCTTTGGCCAGACCATTGCGCTAATAATACTTTTGTCTGCTCCCGTATCTAATAAACCTGTAAATTCCATATTTCCCACTTTTAATTTTAGGAGGGGCCTGTGTTCCATATCCATAGTAAGGTTTATTAAAGTGGTTCCTGTTGATCCAAAACCTCCTTGTCTTTTATTTGTATTTTTACTGGGCCACAAAGAATGTCGACTGGGCAATATAAGCATTTGTGCAATGCGATCCCCTGGAGAGATGACCGTAATTCCTTTTGGTGAAGAGACCAAGGCTTTTACTTGTCCAGTGAAATCAGGATCAATAACCCCTGGGTGTACTATAAGTCCTTTTAGTGTTGAGGAACCTCTACCTAGTAATAGTCCTACACTGTTCTGTGGGATTTTTTCATGCCAATCAGTATCAATCATCTGCATCCCCATATCTGGGGTTAGTATGAGTCTGGAGGTGGCACAGATGTCCAATCCGGCACTTCCTGAGGTGGCTCTGCGCTCCCCTTCTCTGTGAGAGGATACCACCGTCGGGGAACTTGTTGAATTACCCCGTATATTTGTTGCGGGCCCCGGGGAGGGCCCTGTCTCCCGTTTTTTTTTTTTTTTTTTTTTTGAAGTTTAGGATTCAACCCCAAGAAATCATCCTCCCTATCTCCAATAGGCTGACAGGCACCACTCCAATGACTTCCTCCTCTGCTTCTTGGACACAGCCCTGGGGCATAAGGTGTAACAGATTTTACTATAGTTATCTCTTGTCTTTTGTTAGGGCATTATCTCCTTGCTGCTGATTTTGTGCATCTATTGAAGCGTATTGGCCTTCTCATCTCAACATTTCTATCGGGAAACCTTGCCACTATGTTTCTGCAAGCAGTTTCAACAGCTATTTCTTGCCACTGAGCTTCCCCAATTAGCCATTGTTCTCCAGATAACACTGCTCTGCATACCTGTCTCCAATAGTCTTAACTGCCTCTTTAAAGTTTTTCTAATGGTTGATGGTATCTCCATTTGCTCCTCAAATACGGGCAGGTTCTACAAATTTTGAAGCTCTTTCTATTAGGCTTAGGTTTCTCCTACCTTTTTCCCTTGTTCTTAAGTTTTCACTACCACTTGGTTATTCCTTTTGGGGGTTCTTTGTGTAAGACTTAGTTCCCTTTTTTTTTTTGTTCTTAGATTTTTTGAGCAATTATTTTCTAGGTCACCACCACTCAATCTTTCCTCACTTTATTCTCTTTAAGCTTTCTTTTCTGTTACTATTAAATCCTGTTCATGAAGATCCCCCTTGTGGCACACTAAGCAGCTTTTCTTACTTAGCTGTTTTTTTCCCTTTAATGGCGTCCCATTGTTTTTTAATGGTTCCCTGAGGGGTTGCTGCATTCAGACCCCATTGTTACTAATTTGAATAGCTTTAGTTTTGGTAGTTACAATAACAAACAGTGGCCTAGCTGCCAGGAGCAACAAGATTACTGAAGGGAAAACTATCAAGTGCACATTAAAATTTTTATAGCGGCTTTTCACGTACTACCTAATTGGACCGCTTCAAACGTGTTTCTACTTTCACTTTAATTAGACCACGTTCCACGCGTCAGGACCGCTAATGGCGTGTCCCGATACCCCCCCGACCTGCGTTCTACGAGTTAGGATCCCGGTACCCTTCAACCCGCGTTCTACGCGTCAGGACCGCTGATGGCGCATCCTGATACCCGCGTTCCACGCGTCAGGACCCCGATACCTTTCAACCCGCGTTCTACGCGTCAGGACCGCTGATGGCGCGCCCCGATACCGGCGTTCTACGCGTCAGGATTCCGATACCTTTCAACCGGACCACACTCCGCGTGTCCCCAGGACCGCCGATGGCACATCCTGACACCCTTTAACTTTTTTATAACCGGTTCAACTTGTATACAAAAAAAATTTTCAAATATCTTACCTTGTTTTCTTTTATAAGGCCTTCATCTTCCCGGGTTTCGGCACCAGTTATTGCGTCCCCTCTGGCCGCAGAGAGAGACACGACAAATGTCTGAAGCTTTGGAAGTTTATTGTGCACAGTTCCTCTCCTACGCTTCTCTTACCCCTAGCTTCTGCGCACTCCCAGCTTCCCTTCTCCCAGCTTCTTCCAGTTCCCGCATACTCCCAGCTTCCAGCTCTGCTCCAGCCTCTGCCGCCGCCGCCGCTGTCGCTTCTGCTGCTTCTGCCGCTTCTTCCGCTTCTTCCGTCCCCCCTCACTCTCCCACCCAGCAGGCTTATATACACTTCAACCAATCAGGGGAGAGTACATGAGATAAACGCGGACAGCTGCAGGCACAGGATGGGTACACGAGGGGGGCATGCTCTAGTCACATCATTAACTAGCCAATCATTGGAATTCGCTGGTTGTTTACTGTATAGCTGTCCGCTTTTGGCTCAGCGTCAGGCGCCATCTTGACCATGCCTAAGGCTGGGGGCTCTAGAAACCCCGACAGTATAGTTTCATAATATACATGAATGTCAGGTATAATAAGTATTTCTTTTGCTCTTACAATTTAAAATTTTCTTGGCTAATGTTATGTATAACTTTGTGGATGAATTTTAGAACTTTATACTTTGGTTTCTTATTTCATTAAAAGAAAATCATGTTATTTTTTTATTATTGCATTATAGTTATACATAAAATTTGGGTTCATTTTGACATAATCATACAAGCACAGAATATAATTTGCTTCACTTCAGTACCCAGTAGTTCCCCTTTCGTTCTTCTCATCCCTTCCCCTCTCTTCCATTTATTTATAGTTTTTTAAAATTACTGCTTCATAAATACACATAAAGGTAGAATTCACTGTGATTTATTCATATGTGTACATAGCAAATTTGGTGGGAATATAATGTATTTTAATTTGGGAGAAATTTTTCATTTTTGTAATGATGAGTTTCATCATCTACACATGGGGTGTGTAATTGAGTCTTTAATGAGCATCTGATGATTTTTATTGTTTTATATAATCTATGTACATTCTTTCTGAACATGTATACATGTGAAATACCAGTGAATATTACACCTACAAAAAATTAAACATGGTGTTTTATACTATTTTAAAAACTTTATATACTGTGACCAAAATGTGACTGGCCCTTAGTGATCAGTTTTCTCTGAAGTTATTACTTACCTCTTCCAAGATGTACATTCTCTTGTACCATCTCCCTTGGTTACAAGTGTTTGGATGAATACTGTTGTGTCCTTACATTTCATAGTCACATATGCTGTCATTTCAGTGAGTCTCTGTGATGGGGAATATGATATATCTTCAATAGCAAAACAGTTTCCACAATTAGATAACTTGAACTCTTCTCCAGTTCATGAGTATTCACTTGTTTTATATCTTCATCTATACTATTTGATTTTGTCTCTGATGGAATTCTATTTTATATTTCTCTAATTTCTAAAGATGTTGAACTTTTTATGATTATTGAATACTTAGATATCCCCTGTATTAATTGGCAGTTCAAGGCTCTTGTTTGCATTTCTTTGTAGTTTCTGGCATCAAATATATGAAAATGAATCCAAAAAGGTAGATAGGGTTTGATTTCAAGAAAAAAGGGAATTAATTATTTAGAAAATTATTTGCCTTGTGGGGTCTCTTGGTCCAGCTGAAACCCACCAAATAGTTGAGGAGGGTGTGGAAATGGAGTTGAAGAAAGACCTCCGGAGATCAGTTTCAGAGAACTTGATCAACTTTATTGTAACACGGGGAGGCTTATATCATCAAGCAGTCGCTGGGCAGAATATCTCTGTGAGTTGTTGGACCCAATGGGCTTAAAACATGTGCAGAGATTATATACCATGGGCTGAAAGGTCGCTGGCAGAAAAAATAAGAGGAAAGAAATGTGGCTGAGGATGGAAGGGGGCTTGGTTACCATAGTGATTGAGCCAAGTTCGGTTAGTGTTCTAACCACAGTATCACAGTTCAGACCCCGAGAACCTCTCACATAGGCAATGTAAGCAAGCCTCTTTCCACCTCATGTTCCCAACATTGCCTTTTTTCTTCCCCTGAGCATATAATGTAGGTTTCTTTTTTGTTTATAATGAAGGTTATTTCAAATGGAACTCTAGGGTTTATCTTTGGAAATTCTAACAGAAAAAAATAAGAAAAAATCTCTCTTCTCTATGGCTGCAGAAAAATGAATATATTTTCTTAAAATTATTTGTAAGTAAATTGTTGGATGACATGTTCAGTGAAACATTCACTCTTCTTCCTTGAAGTTTTTTTTTTAATGTTTTTGACAGTGAATTATGCATTCTATTATCTGAATTTTGGAGTTTAATACAAAATCATATGGGATAAGAACTGGAAAATCCTAGAAATATGCATAAATGGTTGTTTACTGAATGATATATTATGACAATACCAACAAAATGACTTTTATTTTTTAGAAATAGTTACATAATTTTTCTTTCCAATTTCTTATAAGCCTTATAGATTTATTTATTTACTGAGTCATACTCAGATGCTGGGCCTGTGTTGTGCTTTTTTGCATCATGTAATCTCCAAGCATTTACCCTCATAAGTTATCTGGGTTGATACCTGTTTCTGTAATTCCTTAACATGAAAGAAGGAAAAATATTTGTTTTACTCCTTGGATGTCTTCTCTGGGCACTCTCTTTAAAATGAAGAAAAAATAATATTACTCCACATTGACATCCCTTATGTCAGAAGCAACAAGTCTTTGAGGAACTTTGAAGGGCTTTCATGCATTTCTGTCTCTGGGTAGTTTTTGGGTGCTGCTGAGTTGCCATTTAATGTCCAGAAACCTGAGTTGTCTCATCTCTACAATGAGAATAATTTTAGAGGACACAGATGGATAATGCTCTTATGTAAGCCACTAATACATGTATTTAACCACCCATGTCATCCACATTACCAAATATTAAAGGTTGAATCTTCCTTGTCTGAATTTCAGGTTCCAATTCTCTGGTGGTTCAACTAATTTTGTTTCTTCTTGTCTTTTTTTCTCTGTGACCCCAGTAAGATTTCTCTGCTCCATGCCCCTATTGCCCATGTTCAGCTATGTTTAGAAAAGTCTTAGAAACCTGTATTATTTGCTAACTGGTAAAGAAGTGTTCAGATTATTTCTGGCTAGTGCCTGTCTTTGTTATAATCTGAACCAGGACTTCCCTAGGTCCTGGAAAGGGAGTCCCATAACCAATCACGTATATGAAATGTGCACATTATATATATATATATATATATATATATATATATATATATATATGGACATAGGTGCAGACAAATCTCTTGTCTCCATTTCTTTTAGGTGAGGAATACAATTCCTTACCATTATTTCTTTCATTTTCAGGTGCAAAAAAACAGGGGAGATACTGCCCTGAGAACAGGGAGTTTTACCAAGAAAGTTTTCAGAAGTGAACATTTTCCCACCCAATGCTAGTCATGGTCTATTCCATTCCAGATAGCAGACAGCAAGCAATATATATATATATATATATATATATATGCATATATATGCATATATATGTAAATATATTATAAATGATATATATATGTGTATATATATATAACATAGTATGTACACACACACACATACACACAATCTTTCTTTTTTGAACAAGCGTCACTAACCAAGTCCTAAATTAATAAGAAATATTGCTTGAGTTATGTGGTATATTGGGGGTATTTGTATTTGGGATTTCAAATTAGACACTTTGTGTGTGTGTGTGTACTGGGGATTGAATGCCCAAGGGCCCTTAACCAGTGAGTCACATCCCCAGCCCTTCTTATGTTTTATTTAGTAACAGAGTCTTGCTGAGTTTCTCAGGCTGTCTTTGAACTTGCTATCCTTCTACCTCAGCTTCCCAAGCTACTGGCAGGTGTGTGCCACAATACCTGGCAACACAAATCATCTTGATTCCAAGCCCACTTGCTTATTGAGGGGCTTTCATCATAAGAAGAAAAAAATGTCATAGACTGGACATTAGGTCTAAGGGCAAATTGCAAAAATGTTTGCCTTTAATGCATTTAAATAATAGACTCCAAGCTTTGTATCTGAACACATGAGCCACAACTACTGCAAAAAACTGAATCCTTCACTTATAATTTACAAAAAAGTGGTCAGGACCTTTATCTTCCTGAGATCAGGGGAATCATAGTTATCAAATTTTGAAAATGTTTCTGTGAACTGAGATATTCTGGAGGTTTGACATAGTTTTCCGAGTGTGCTGTTCCAAAAATACATATACTAAACTAGTAATATTTTGTTGGTCACATAATGGTAATATTCACATAATGAATATGTTGGGTTATGTTATTAAACTCAATTTCTACTACTTATTTTTATGTGAATACTAGAAAATTTTTAATTACCCTTGAAACTCATATATTATTTTCATTAAATATTACTGTCTTAGGGGATTCCTTCCCAGTTAATGTTCAATCTGTTTTCTCACAAAAGAGAGCAGAGAAGTTAAATGAAATTTTATAGGAATTGTCACTTTATTGTTTCCAACCATGCATAATATATAGACACATATAATCACAAATTGAAAAGACCTTATGTGTAAGGTTAAATGCAAATATCTTCCTGGTTAGAATGGACCCCCTTCTCCAAGAAAATCTTGCCTTAAATTAGCTGCAGCCTGAGTTTCTAGATTTCAATTCCAAGCACCTGAACAGAAAAAAGCTACAGCAAGAACCTGCCATTGTGACCTCATTCATTTATGCATTTGATATCACCACCTCTTAGAAAACTCACTAGACTGAGTTTGATTAAGTTAAAACATAAGCTCTGTCCACTCAGGAGCCCTTAAGTAAGCATTGTCTAATCCAGCATGCAGGCAGTAAAGAGGAGCAGGTTTTGACAATCTGTTGTGGCTTTTGTCTCTGGAGCCTGCTAGTGTTGATATCCATCTCTAGGCTCCCTCTTTTATGTTCAGGGGACCTGGTTTGCTCTGCCACACAGATGCTGGAAGATCTTATAGAAAGAAAACTGGTCCCCTCAAAAGTCAGTAATAGGTGATGTGCTGTGGCATCTTGAAACTGAGGGGTAAGTCTGCTTAAAACCGGCTGCACTGATTATGGTGGGAACTGGCAATTTCAGACTGGAATCTCTGTGGTAGTCTCTAGTGTCTGCAGACCTGGGTCCTCTTCTGGGGAAGGTCAGACCTGAATCCCCGCTGGAGAGTCAAATGGGTCATATGTCAGCAGTAGACTCTGGAAGTCCTGTCCTATCCCTGCAGAATATCTGCAGACCCTACTTGAAGTCCTATCTGAGCACATATGTGGCAGCATTCCAGCATCTTTCCAGATTATGTGGTGGATTGTGAAGTGAGATGAGTATCAGATTCACAATGCCATGTATTGTTTTCATGCATGAGAGGGACTGTGGTCTATAGGGTTTTCAGTACTTCTTTCCTCCTGAGCTTGCTTGTCTTTCTTTTTTGGGGGGATCATTGGCCCTAATGTAGAACTTGGGTTGACCTGTTACTGAAGACTCTCCTTAACATGAAAGAAGGGCAAACAATAGTGTCTCAATTCAAATGGACCTCCTGGGATGTTTTTGTTAGGCTCTCTCTTTAAAATGGAGAAGAAATATTATTTTTCTAGATAAATGTTTCCTATATCAGGAGTAAACCAGACTTGGAGATTCTTAGAAGGAATTTCATACAATTATGTCCTGGGTAGTTGTTAGTCTGACATATGGTGCTGAGAAACAATTTGATATCTAGAAGCCTGTGTTTTCTTATCTCTACAATTGGGTGATTTTAGAGGACTCATTTGGATCAAAGTTTCATGGAATAATTAATATTAATTGCTCCCACAACTGTGAAAATACCATGAAGTTACTGTGTAGATAGTGCTTAACCATTTTCTGACATATCACCACTTATTTTTTTCAAAAGCTTATAACCTTTTCATCAGGGTCCTCATATCATCCACATGCCCAGACACAATATGCCAACTCTTGTTTGTCTGAAATCCAGATTCAATTTCTTTGATATTTTATGGTACTTCCGATAATTGTATGTTACTACTTGGCCTCCATTTGCTCTATGCCCTCAATAAAAAGAAATCTGCTGCATGATTCTACAGTGCATGTCCCACTTTGTATTGAAAACATATGGCTTGGTGGTCCTTTACATTCCTCTAGACCAGCCTGTTTTATAATTAATAAACCTTGATTTAACTTCCCACATATTTAACATCAACCTATATTTTGATATATAAAGGTTGTTGAGATAAATTTTAGCTGGTGTTTGCCCTTGAGGTAAACTGAATCAGGATATCCTGGACTCTGGAATGGGAACCCCAAGATGATACAGTTATATGAGAATGTTCTCTTTGTGTTGTGCTATGTAATACACAGGAGTGGATTTTATATACATATATCATATATCCTGCTTTTTTGAATTATTGTCACTTTTAAAGTCTGATGAGAATAAGAAATATTGCAAGATTTTTGTGATCAGTGTAACTATTTTGGTTTTGGAATCAGATACAGCTTATCCTGAGTCCCAGTGCATGTACTTATTAATTGTGGGAATACATTTACAGGAGGAAACATATATTAAATCTTGGCCAATAGGTCTAACCTCAAATTGCCAAATAAAATTGTGTTTCATGTATTTAAAAAACAGAACCAGGACTGTGGAAGATTGCAGGCTAAGTGTCCCTAACCCCTAGACATCTTCATTTTTCTACTATAGGATATCTGCAATGTGAAAACCTGTGGTCAGAATGAAGTGAGAAAGAATGATCTACTTTTGGACACCTCCTGGTTGGAACTTTCTGCTCCCACTCAGGGTATTGTTTCTTTTAATTTTGGGCCAGAGGAGCAATATTATTAGGGAACTCTATCCCTAGCATTTAAAGTGAGAGACCAGGCCCTTTAAGTCCCTGACATCAGGGAACCCATATCCCTCAAAACTTACATGTGGCTATGGTAAAATGAAGTATGCAGGAGAGAGTCAAACTTGAGGGTGTAGTTCCAAAAGCACATGTTCTTCATTGGTAGTATTTTATAAATCACATGAAGGTAATATTCTCAAAAGACTGCATTATGCTCTTTATATCAATTCCAACTCTTTCTTTTTATGCTCTCAATATGAGTATTAGAAATATTTAATTCACCCTTGCACCTTAGGTGTTGTATTCATTGGATATTGTTGCCTTAAGGGGTTGTTCCATTTAAAGTTTAGTCTGTCTCCTAACAAGAACAGAGAGCAGAATAGTTAAATTACATTTTATATTAATTACCATTATATTATTTTCATTCCTGAATAATATACTGGTGTATATAATCCGTAAACTGAAATGGAAACATGCACCAGGTTAAATTCAAATGTTCTGATGGTTGGACTAGATCCCACTTCTGGAAGAAAATATTGTCTTAAAATAGCAGCAGACTGAGACTGTGGGGTGCAATTCCCAGACCTCAAAAGAAAAAAAAAAAACTGCAACCAAGGACCTATCATTTTGTTCTTATTCATGTGCATTGGCTATTATTCACTGTCACTCACAGGGAAGGCTCCCTGGTCTCATACCCCAGAGGCATAGTCAGAAGGCTTGTCCAATCTGGAGCAGTTAGAACTGTCCAATCCTGCATGCTGACAGGGAATTGTGGGTGGGCTTCCACTGCCTTCTCCATTTCTCCTGAGTCCGCTATTATCAGCCATTCAGCTCTAGGCTTCACTCTCCTGCTTAAGATCCCCAGGTTGCTCTGCTGTGTAGGGGCTGGAAGTCGCTATGGAGAAGGACTGGCTCCTGAACACCCAGAAATGGTGAGTGGGCAGTGACATAATGAGCCTGGGGAGGGAAGCTGTTGGGACTGTGGTACTGGCTGTGGCAGAAACCAGACCTGGCAAACTGGGACTCTTCACAGTCTCTGGAGTCTGCAGGCCTGAGCCTTCCTTTGGGGGCAGTGCACCCTGTCTTACTGGCTATTGAGGTGGAGAACAGGTCAGTGGCAGAGACCTCTCACTGCCTTCCTTATCCTTGCAAGACATTCTCAAATACTATCACACAGGTGTGTGTCTGTGGCCCAGCATTTTATCAGATGTTGGTGATTGACAGGGGATCCCATTATTGTAATCAAATCTCCACATGCCATTTTCCTGCAGGAGAGCAGCTGTGGTCTGTAAGGACCATGTTTCCCCCTGAGCCAGCGAATTTTCATTTTTCCTTTTTGTGTGTGTGTGTGTGTGTGTTGCTGGAAGTTGATCCTCAGGATACTTTACTACTGAGATACAGCTCTAGTAATTTTTATTTTTTATCTTGAGACAGGGTCTAGCTTATTTGCTGAGATTGTCTTGATATGGTTTGATTTGTCTAGATTTTTCTATTGCAATTAAGTATATGATTTTTACATACATGTGGATTCATATGTGGATTTAGTTTATATTATGATTCCTTGTTGATTATTGTAGTAGTGTAGTTTCACAATGTACATGAATATCAGGTAATGAGAAGTACTCCTTTTGTTCTTATAATTGAAAAATTTCCTGGCTAAAATTATATATAATTTTGTGGATGAATTTTAGAAGTTTATGGTTTCTTATTTAATTAAAAGTAAAGCATGTTTTTTTTTTTATTATTGCACTATAGTTGCACATAATATTTGGGGTCATTTTGACATAATCATATAAGCATGGAATATAGTTTGCTCCACTTCATTACCCAGTAGTTTCTCTTTCCCTCTCCTCTTACATTCTCTCTTTGATTTATTTATAGTTTTATACCTCACTGCTTTATAGATACACATAAAAGTAGAATTTACTGTGATATATTTATATAGGCACATAGCAACTTTACTGGGTATATTATCAGTAAATTTGGGGAAAATTTATCTTCCTTGTAATGATGAGTTTTATCATCTACACGTGGGATATGTGAGTGAGTGTTTCATGTGCTTCTGATCATATTTATTTTCTCATAAGTTCTACATATTTTCTTTCTAAACATATATACATGTGAAATATTACATGCATATTGCACACATATAAAACTTAATCATGATGTTTTATACTATTTCTTAAAGTGAATATACTATAACTAAAAATTTGGATCCTAGTAACCATTTTTCCCAGATAATTATTTATTTCTTCCAAAATTTATATTCACTTGAATCATACCCCTGGGACCCATAGGTTGGTGTTTGGATGAGTACTGTTGTGTTCTTACCTGTTATCATGATCACATATATTGCAATTTTAGGAAGTCTCTGTGAGAGTGAGCAACATATATCTTCAATAACAAAAATCTCCACAAATAATAATAAACTCCTTGAGTTTATAAATATTCATGTGTTTTATGTCATCATCAATATTATTTTGTCTGTGATGGAATTTTATATTTCTCTAAATATTTTGAATATTCCTTTAGATTTTGAATTTTTATGATTATTGAAGATTTAGATATAGATATCCCCTATATTAATTGGCAGTTCAAGGCATTTTCCTGCATTTCTTTTGTGTTTTCTGGCTTCAAAGTTAAGAAAATATATCCAAAAATGAAGATAGTATTGGATTTCAAGAAAATAAAAGGTTTTGCATTTAATTAATTAAAAATTTACATTTTTATTCCCCTGCATTTGTATTGTGGCTATCTTGTATGTTTTGTATTTGGAGCTCATTTCAAAGGAAATTCTAGGGCTTATCTTTTGAAATTCTAACAGGATATATAAATAAGGAAAATCTCACTTCCCTATGGCTGCAGGAAAATGAATATATTTCCTCAACATCATTTTTAAGTAAATTGCTGAATGACACATTCACAAAAATATATACTCCTTCATTGAAAAAGATTTTTTTAAATGTTTTGGACAGTGAATCATGCATTGTCCTATCTGAATTTGGGGCTTTAATACAAAATCCTATAGGATAAGATTTGGCATTCCAAGAAATATGCATTATAATCTATTGTTTTCTAAATGATACAACAAATGGACATTTATTTTTACAAATAAATCCATATATTTCTTTAAAATTTATAAGCCTGTAAGATTTATTTCTCTTCTTAATCATACTCAGACTCTGGTCATGCGATGTGCTTTCTTGCACCCTTTAATCTCCACACACCTCATAAGGAATCTAGGTTGATAGCTCAGTTTTTGAAGAGTTACTTAACATGAAAGTAGGAAAAAATATTTGTGTTGTTCCTGGAATGTCTTCTCTAGGTTCTCTTTTCAAAATGGAGTGAAAGTATTTCCTCAGACACATCCTCTACAACAGGAGTAAATCAGTCTTTGAGGAGCTTTGAAGAAATTTTATATCGTTCTGTCTCTGGGTAGTTCTCTGTTCAACTGAGTTGCCATTTAATATCCAGAAACCTGTGTTTACTTGTCTCTATAATGGGAAATGATTTTAGAGAACACAGATGGAAAATGCTTTTCATGGAGGCTAGTAGTACATGTATGTGCTATGGCCATGGCTGACAAACCACCTGAAAAACACTGCAGAAATCAATTGTTTAATCATTATCTGCCACTCACATGAATTTCCTTTTCAAAGTATGTAATAACATTTTCACTGTAGGCATCAATATCCTTTATATTCCCAACATAAAAGTTTGAATCTTCCTTGTCTGAATTCCAAATTCCAATTCACTGGTGGTTCAAGGTGATACAACTAATTGTGTTTCCTTGCACTGCTTTTACTTCATGTCCCCAATAAAAGGGTTATCTGTTCCATGCCTCTATCAGCTATGTTTAGAAAATGACATAGAGACCTGGCTTTTTTTTTTTTTCTGATTTGTACAAGGAGGGTTCTGATTACTTCTGGTTGGTGTCATTCCTTGTTATAAACTGAACCAGGATTTCCTGTCCTAGAAAGGAAGCCCCATAAACAATCAGGTATAAAAAATATGTTTTATTTATATGGAATGTATGTGCTTATTCTATATATGCACAAAAGTTCAGGCAATTCTCTTACCTGCTTTTCTTTCAGGTGAGAAATACAATTCCTTTTCTGTATTTTTTCTCAGGTTCAAAAATCTGGAGAGACACTGCCCTGAATGAAAGCAGGGAGCTTTAAGCAGAAAGCTACCAGAGGTAGGTTTTCTCCCTCCAAATGCTGGCCATGGTGCATTCCAACCCAGATACAAGAAAGCAAGCAAAATATATTAAAATTACACACACACACACACACACACACACACACACACACACACACACACATAGAAATCCTGCTTTTATTTAATAAGTGCCACTAACCAAGTTCTAATATAATAAGAAAAGCTGTATGAGACATGTGATGTAGTGAAGGTGTTTGGGCTTTCAAATTAGACACAATTGTTTTTGGACTGGGAATTGAACCCAGGGGCACTTAACCACTGAGCCATATTCTGAGAACTTTTAAAATTTTATTTAGTGACAGGTTCTTGCTAAGTTGCTGAGGTTGGCTTTGAACTTGAAATCCACCTACCTGAGCCTTACAAGCTGCTGGGATTATAAGTGTGTGCCACCATGCCTGGCAAAAAAATTTATCTTGATTCCAAGTTCACTTGCTCATTTAGGGCTTTTGCCATAGAATGAAAAATATCATAGACTGGTGGTTAGGTCAAAGGCTAAATTGCAAAATAAGGAGTTGATCTTTAATCGTGAATCCTCACTTGCCACTCAAGTGGGGCATATGTCAGCAGTAGGCTGTCATCTTTCTGCCGAATATTTTCAGCCACTATCTGAACTTCTATCTGAGCACATATATGCCAGCATTCCAGCACATTCCCAGATTGTGTGGTGGATTGTGGTGAGAGAAGATCATCAGAATCACAACTCCATGTATTGTTTTCCTGCATGAGGAGAGTTGTGATCTGTAGTCTGTATATTTCTCAGTTCTTCCATCTTCCTGAGCTCATTCTTCTGTTTTGGTGGGATGATGATACTGTGCTTTGAAACCAGAGGTCCTTTATCACTCAGCTACACCCATGGAACTTCTCATTTTTAATTTGAAACAGATGCTGAGTCTGGCCTTAAACTTGTGACCAGACTCATAAAGTTGCTAGGATTACAGGTGTGTGACAACCTGGTTGAATCCTCCTGAATATTCTAAATGTATGGGAAGCAAAATGTGAAATCCAGAACCCTGTCTCACAGCTTAAACCTTTATATATATGTCAATAAAATCCTAAAATTTCAGCTCCCTGTTCATATTTTCAATGACAACTTCCCCTATCCTCAATATTATCAATTATTTTTCCCTAATATGTTTCAAATGAGCACATCATTTTTTAATTAATGAGCACATTATTTTTTAATTATTATTATTATTATTTTTATCAAGAACTGGATAGAACTTTCTATAGGATTTGTTTTCTGGCTGGGTGCAATGACAAATGTGTAAAATCCCAGAGACTCAGGTGGCTAAGATTGTAATTCCAAGATCAACATTAGAAATTTAGGTTGAACAGAGGCAACTTAGAAACACCTGTCTCAAATTTTTAAAATACAGACTGGGTATGTAGCTCATATTTAACATGCCCCTGTGTTAAATCCCCAGTACCATAAAAAAAAGACAAAAGCAAAGACTTTCATTGTTGTTATTATTTATGAGAATTTCACCTGATAGAAAAGCAGAGAAAAATCACTTTACCTTTGTAAAACTGTGTGCTTGTATTCTCCTTTTGTCTCTCCAAGGCCAGGTAACTTGTCAAAATATCTTTGTGTTGAAAGTTCCCCTGATGGAAATTATGTGAGAAAGTTCTCCTTTTCTCTCTGATATTTTCCTGGTACTGTGTTTCAGAACTATCTGATATGAGGATCCCACAGCTGTCACATCTAATGTCTCTTGAGATTCTAGTGAATATCAGTACTTGGGCCTTATTTTGTTAGACAGTAGAATTAATTTAAGTAGTATAGATTTTCAGGGAAGTAGCTGATTGTCCTAAAGATGGAAGAAATCTCCTGGGGTACCCATTATCCAAAATGTACTTCAGTTGTTTCCTGACCTTGGATACTGTGAATACTGTTACAGTAAAGATGAGAATGCAACCATTTATTTAACATACTGATTTCAAATACTTTGGAAATGCATCCAGAATTATTATTCTGTTAGTTTTTAAAGAACTTTCAACTTTCAAGACTTTTTAAAAATTTGTTTTACTAAATTAATTTGTAGCAGTTTAAAGTGTTTCCTTCTTCCATATCCATATAATTGGGGTACTTTTTATTATTCCATTTTTTGATAGTAGCCATTCTAACAGCTGCACTCAAGTCACAGAAATTCTTATAGTTGAATGGTGCACTGTATTTATGATGCAAGTTTGTTAGAATCGAGGCTGTCTTGTACTCCTGGAAAGAAGGTGATGTGATCCTATTTTAGAAATAAAAAGGAATATGTCCTTTTAACCCTTTTTCATAGCTCCTTGTGGGGATTTTAGCTCATAGAAATGCTTGCATACCAATATGGGGTCTCTTCTTTGTGATATACTGAGATATGCACATGTGCATTTGTCATTGCTCCCAAAGCCTGGAGGTTTAGGATGTATTCCATTGAATGGAAAAATTTGAATTTCAGACAAATTCCTTACAGAAGGAATTGCTTAGTCCTGGAGTTATTAGTGAGGTGAGCTGAGGGAGAGGGCTCATGAAGTACTTCACTTCCACTTTGGCTGCCAGTCATGGACTGTATTTCCCTTGTTAGCTCTTTGTTGCTGAATAGAAAGAAGCTCAACTGTTAGCAACAGCCTTTTGCAGATTATGCTGCCAAATGTCTTAGAAAAAATTGGGACCCTGACTTTTAACTCTTCTTCCCTGGTCCCATGAAATAAAACTCAGGATTCTTACATTTTCCTACAAAACCATTCCTTTTCTCTGATCTTTATAGTCATGTATATCTAGTCTCTTTCTCTGTGTGCACCAGTTAAATTAAAATTCAAACCTCAAGAAATTTAGAATTAAATGTGCTATGTTTATGACCCAAACTGTCTTCCTCTACTCAGAGGTACAGTGGATTTAAATATCCTGTCCCAGCTATAAGGGTCATTGCCCAAGGAATGCTAATATACTAGTATAACCCAACCTCTCCTACTCATCTGATGGTAGATTTTTTTTTTTTTTGTGGTACTGAGGATCGAACTCAGGGCCTTGTACTTCCGAGGCAAGCACTCTACCAGCTGAGCTACCTCCCCAGCCCTGATGGTAGATTTTTTTGCTTTATATGACTCTAATTAATTTATAAGTTTAAGACAGATTCAAAACAGGAGTAAACATTGACTTGGCATATCTGTGAGTGGATCTAGAGTCAGGAGATTCATATTTTGCTATATTTTTATAATCATTCCTCTTAATGTCTTCTTTCTGGTGGGTGGTGCTGGGGTACAATTCCAGTGTTGCACACATTCTTCACACAATCCCAATCATTGGTCTGAGCCTCTAGTTCTAATATCTATCTTTTGGTTGGATTGTATTATTCATTCACATTAAATAATTTTCTTAATATGATTGTATTTATATGGGCCTTTTTATTGCACTTAACAATAAAAACAATATTTAGATACATATGGATTTACCTATCTAATTTTCTCTATTGTGATTTCTTAGTCTTTATATTACTACAATATTATAATTTTATAACATACATTAGTATCAGGTAATGATAGCTAGTACTTTGCTTTTATATTTCTGAGAGTTCATGGCTAATTATATATATGTAAAAACTTCCTGGAGAATTTTGGATGCTTTTGCATTGTTCCCTTCTTTAATTTCATTGAGGTATTATTACAGTTGACTTGGAGTAATGATCTTCCTTATGATAGTTTTACCATCTATACATAAGTTGAGCAATTGGTTCTTGGATGTACTTCTGTGTATATTTATTTTCTCATTCTGCACATTTTTAAATAGTCTTACATATGAAATACATTTATGTGACAACTTTATAAAATATACATGGTGTTTTTTAGTATTTGTCAAACTGAATATAACAAAAAAAAAGTGTCTAACTTCTAGAACCATTATTTTTAGCAGCTTATTATTTATTTCTTCCTAAATATACATCCCCTTTATCCATGCACCTGGGTTTCAACTCAGGAGGAATACATTTATGTTTTCATATGTCCAGGTGTTGTAATTTCAGCCTCTGTTTCTGGTGGTGGTGTATCATGTAGGTTTGATTAAAAAAAATTCTGCACATGGATAATAGCAGTTTAAACTATATCTTCCCTTTGTGAGAATGTCTTTCTTCCACATGTTCATCAATACTATTTAACTTTGTGTATATGATGTGATTTTATTTTACATTACCTAGTTTCTAAAGATTTTTAGTTTTTCGTGATTATGGAACACTTATATATGGCCTATTTAAAGTGAATATTCCAGTCTCTTGCCTGCTTTTCTTTTTGCAGTCTGTAGTTTTCTTCTTATAAGTGTTTGATTATATATGAGGTAATTAGGTCATTTGTCCTTGTACCATTTCATGGAATCATTTGATGAATGAAATTTTTATTTTAATATTATATAATTTATGAATTTAAAATATTATTTTGTGTAATTTGAAAATAATTAACTCTTTTGTTGTTCTTTTTCCCTTATTGGTATTGGGGATTGAAACTGGTGTTCTATTACTGAGCTTTATCTTCAGCTTGTCTTTAAATTTTATTTTCAGACACATTTTGATAAGTTTCTTGGTTTGGTCATAGACTTATGATCCTTCTGCCTTAGTCTCTAGAGTACTGGATATTTCAGTTGTGTACCACCATATGAATCCTATCTCACTTTTTATGTCAACTTCTGGCAGCTTTATATTTTCTTTTATAGTTCACTTTTCATAATTCTTATATTTATATTTACTATGTGAAAATGGGTTATGTAGTATGAGTACAGCATACAGTAGCATTTTTACTATCTTACAAATATCCCTATATCCTAGCATTTTTCTTTGGAAAGAATGCCATTTTTCCTCTTTCCTACACTACAAACTCTATGATTTGAAATTGTCTAAATAGCAAAAGACTTATTAAGAGTTTTTTTCTTGAGTTCCACCATGTATTAATTTTATCATGTCATCTACACTGATTGTTTTAACTTTATAACATCAGTCTATTGTGGCATGATGGTGTTTTGGTCAGTGGTAGACTTCATGTAAAACAGTGGAATGGATATATCAAAGGGCATCACCATGTAATAATCTGTCCCAACTAGATACTTGTAATTATACTCAGGCACTTGGAAAATAGCAGAATCATCTTACAATAAATTTCACAGAATATATTCACTTCAAATGAGACATAATTATATATATATATACTTTTGTATGCAATAACAGTATATAATTGATATAATTTTTACTTATTGAATTATTGAATTTACCAGGGTCTCTCTGAGAAACTAAGTGATTCACTAAGTTACTGAGGCTGTCTTTGAACTCTTGATCCTCCTGCCTAATCCTCCTGAGTTTTTTGGAATACATGCTTACTGCACTACACCTGGCTCATTTGCTTTTTAAAAGCACCATCATTGACTTTGGTGATTCTTTGTTATGTTTATTTTCAATATCTTCTAATTTTACTCTTTTGCTTAGAATTTTCTTTACTCTTTTATAAAATTTATTTGTTTCAAACTATTGAGATGGATGATTTGCTAATAAATTCCTAGTCATTTTATGGTTTACTAATTTATTGAGATATGATATGTATTCCCAGTCATTTGGGTTTGTTTTTGGTTTTTAACTTGAGTTGGTATCTCCTTTGATTGGTCTTTGCTTTAGGGTAGTTCCTCCCTTTGCTGATTTACATTGCTGTTTTCCATTTCCTCCACATGGAATAAAATGAATGTTCTGTAGCACGTGTTTTCTATTTGTAAATTTTTTTAACTTTTGTTTATCATGGAAGGATTTTATTTCATCTTCAAATCTGAAGGTTACTTTTTGGGGTATAAGATTCTTTGTTGGCAACCACTTTCTTTTAGAGCTTGACACATGTTGTTCCAGGCCCTTCTAACTATTAGAATCTGGGCTGAGAAATCTGCTGATATACATATTGGTTTTCCCCATATGTAATCTGATGCTTTTCTCTTGTAGCCTTCAAAATCCTATCTTTATTTTATATATGAGGCATATTCATTATAATATACCTTGGTGTGGATCTGTTGTAATTTTGTACATTTGGTGTTCTGTAACCCTTTTGCATTTGATTTTCCATTTCATTCATCAGGTTTGGAGAATTTTTTAATATGAAGTCATTGAATAGGTTGTTCATTCCTTTGGTTTGTATGTCTGTGCCTTCCTCAGTCCCAATAATTCTTAAATTTGGTCTTTTCATGATGTCACAGAGTTCTTGGAGGTTTTGTTCATGATTTCTTTCCATCTTCTCTGGTCAACTTTATTTTCAAGATTAAATATATTGTCTTTATTATCTGAGGTTTTTTCTTCCAAGTGACCTAGTCTGTTTGTGATGCTTTCCATTGAATTTTTATTTAGTTTATTGTTTCCTTCATTTCAAGGATTTCCATTTTTTTTTTTGAGAATCTCTATGTCTTTGTTGAAATGACCTTTTCCTTCCTACAGTAGCTCTTTCAACTGCTTATTGGAGTGATCATTCCGTTGCCTGCATTTGCTCTTTTTTTTATTACATCCTTTGTTTATAATTCATTTTAATTATATATATTCTGAAATCCTTTTCTGACATTTCTTCTACCATGCTGTCACTGGGTTCTCTGAATGTAGAATCCATGTCTGTTTGGAACATTTTCTTCCCTTGTTTTTTCATGTTGTTCATGTATCTTCCTCTCTAGCAGTGCAGATCTTTGGTGTTGCAGTTTCCCTCCTATAGGCTTATAGTGACCCTATAGGTTTCCAAAACCTCTTCTTTAAGGAGGAGATCAATATTAGCAGCACCCAGTACACATAGTATTCAGCCCTAAACCAAATAGCCCCTTTGAAGTTATTAACAATATTGTCATAACAAACAGAGAGGATGAGTTCAATTATTATGTACAGTATAACAGATAGATTTGCAATAAGGTCTGCAGTTTCTAATGGAGGATAAAGAGGAAGGAAAGCAATGTAGGATGTAACTGTTAATGGGATAAGAAAAGAGTATATAGAAGTTCTAGATTGTAGAAAGTGTGAAAGTGTAATCAAAAGAAGTTGGTTGTTAGCATGATAAAAGTGAGAGAAAGACTCTGAAGAAACAGGTAAACCAAAGGAAAATAGAACAAGAAAAGTAAAGAAACAAAAACTTACAATTTTTCAAAAAGAAAAAAACCCTGCACTATAACAGTTATGTATTATTCAAACTTCCCATTCTTTGGTAGCCTGCTGCATGACAGGTACATGACAATGAGTTTCCAGTTTCCAGCAGGCTTCTCAGGATGGGATTTGTCCCACCTAAAGATGGAAGCTTCCACTTCTGAGATAATCCAAGATGGCCACACTGGTTTACAAGTATGTTAACAAATGGGGAGCTGCTGCTCAGTGCATGGATGTGGCTGGCTGGGTGTGCTAGGGACAGAGTGTGGTTGGTTGGGAAGGGGTCCTGGAGCACAGCATGGTCTTTGCAGTTCAGGGGTCCTGCAGGTGGGGTGTGCACAGTTGTTCTGGGAGTCCTGGTGGCAGGGTGCATTCAATTGGGCTGAGTGGTCTTGGAGATGGGGCATTGTCAGTCCATCCACAGCTCCTATGGGTACTGGCTATTGTCTCAAAATTGTGGCAGCCACGTGTAATGAATCTTGTGGGTACTGTGGCAGTGAAATTCCAGGCAACAGCAGGCAACTGGCATTCCCTTTGTGGTCTGCAGTTGGTCTGCAGGCTAACAGTAGACAATCACCTCTTCAACAGAAGTTCTCTGGGCAATCCAAGGCCTGATGCTTTGAAAACCTCCTCCATTCAATCCATTGTCTGCAGCCACTGTCAGATAAAATTCAGGCTGCTTCCTTCTCCTCTGTACTATTTATTCATCTATTCTTATTTCAGGAACTGTTGACATTCAGGGATGTGGCCATTGATTTCACTGAAGAGGAGTGGAAATACCTTCAGCCAGCTCAACAAAACTTATATAGAGATGTGATGTTAGAGAATTACAGCAACTTCATCTTCCTGGGTATGCATAACTTCCCTTCACAATTTTTAATTAATTATGATTATTTTATTCCCTTGATGAATATCTTCTGCAAACTTCTCTATAAGAATGTGTTTCAGATTTGTGCTTTCAAGAAAAACAGGGCACTTTTGGTATAAATAAAATGTTAATGACATTCCTGTTAGTCTTTAATCTCTCCTTTTCTTGGTATGTTATTTATCCTTCATTTTAGAAAACTGATACTGAGAGTAATTCAATGATATAAAATATTGTGGCCTATACTTATAAGAAGACACAGTTGAGAGGCCCAAAATTTAAGGAAGAAGCCAAACTTTAAAATAGTGATGGAGAAGTTATGTAGCAGAAAAAAATTTCAGAAGCTTAGGTTTATTTCTCCCATTATCATTGAATATGTACTGCCCTATGTTTATCATGTTTTAAAGTTCTTTAAAATTTTCTGTGTGTCTACAGTGATGTCTCAGTTCATTTAAATTAACCACCCAACTCCCCTTTGCTAGTGAGTGACAGCATGATCTAAAATATTTTCTATTATTTGTGGGTCTCCAGGTGAAAATGTGCACATTTTTGGAGAATTCCAGGTCAAGCAATTTTAATAAATTTATATCCTAAAGCATTTTAATATTATTCATATATTTATTCATTAAAATTTACTTATGTGTGCTCTTTATAAATAAATACTTATTATGGATTTTCTGCAAAATGAAAGTCAAGTTTCACAATAAGTGCTCTTTTTTGGTATGTAGTAAGAGTTGCAGATTGTAGTTATATGAAAGCATTTGTAAATAATATATATATATTGTTGGTTAAATTTTTCTTTCCTTTATTCTTTTATTTTATAGACTACATTTCATTTTGTAGATGTTTCCTCACTTCACATAACAGTTTTATTTTTGTCCATATTCTATGAATGTATGAAAATTTCCATTACTTCACAAATAGGACATTGTTGGAATTAAGATATGCATGATTCTTGTTTCTATTGCCAATAAAATTTTATGTTTTTACTTGTTTGTATAAATAATATACCTTTTTTAAATGAATTTTATATTTTATCCAGATTGATTTTTTATCCTCTGTGTGTACATAGTAATGTAATATTTTATATGTGAATGTAATAGGGATAGGATCCAAGGGTACTCTAATAATGGGCTATATCCCCAGCTCTTTTCTATTTATATTTGGAGACAGGTTCTCACAAAGTTAGTGAGGATGGCATTGAAATTATTACCTCTGTGCCTCAGAATTATAATAGTAATTCTGGATGATATGCATGACCTTTATATGTAATTCATGAATTTGTTCTCATTTATAGGATGGAGACCATAGTATTTTAAAGGTACCTTTCAAACATTTTAAAATTCTTTTTATTTGTATATGTTGTTTGAAATTTTAATTGTGATCAAAACTACAAAACAATACTTGCTCTCCCACTATATTGTGCATACTGTTCAGCAATATTAATTCAGATTGTTACAAAATTTATCTATAGAATGCTTACACCTCAAAAAAATCAATAAATATGTTTCCATGTAAACAAGTGCTTATTTCTGTCTTCTCCTATCATTAATGGCATTCTCATTTCTGTTCAGAAGGTTTTTTGAATGTTTGCTTTTTTCTTTGTTTTTAGTTGTCTTATATATGTAGAGATCTCCCATGTTTTTCTTTGTGGTAGTGACATATTTCTGTTAACATAATGTACTGAAGATTTATCCTGATTATAGATTTTGCAAAAATTTATTACTTTTTAAATTGAAAAATATTCTGTGATTTCTATATTCCAAATTGCTCCATTCACTCATTTCAAGTGATATTTGGTTTGCTTCCTCATAGTAGCTCTGTTGATTAATGCTGTAATAAAATTTTGTGTTCAAATGTCTTAATTTGTTGTATATGCAAGGCCTTATTACACTCAGAATTCACTGTCAGTCTTAATTGATGTCGCTATTACCAATTAAAATTTGTAGTTTTTATTGTTCTCAAATCATGAAACAACATTCTCCCAATTTTGTTTTTATTTTGAATATTTTTGATATATCCATAAAATTTTGATATTCCATAAAATTTCTAGAATAATTTTTTCAGTCTTTGTAAAAAATATCATTGGGAGTTTGAGGGATAATTACATGGAGTCTCAAGATAACTTTGAAAAGTACAAAGGTCTTTTAATTTCATTTTTCAATTCTGGAAAAGGATTATGTTCAAGACTATTCAATCAATTGCCACATATGTGTGGATATTTGAACATCTTTTCCACTTTTGATTTCTAACATTATTCTCTGATGATCAGAAAATAATTGGCATCATCTAAGTAATATTGTCATAGGCTGTGCAAGAGTTTTATTGTCTCTCAAATTGGTTTTCATGTAAAATCTCCTAGACACATATATATATTTTCCTCTTTAACATTTTGTCTATATTTCTTCTTAAGATTCCCTACCCACTTAAAACTTGTTGAATATCCACTGTATTATCATCCAAAATCTACCCATTATTTCCAGATCTCTGTGTCTTTGCAGATAGAAACCAGTTTTCACACAATCTTCAAGGAGCCAGAAATATTGTTATATGTACTGAGAGTGAAGGCAGCTTATAGATTTTTTTCCCTAATTGCACAATGCTATACAAGAAAGGAGGAAAGGCTTTGTTGATAAAAGTAAGATCCACTTCTTCCGTATACTACATTGCTCTCCATAGAAATATAGTCATCTTTGATATTGTGCTCTCTACAATAATTTGTATAATTTTTATAACATATTTATGACTGTACATTTTTATGCAACATGTTTCTGAAGTAATGATTACCTTGGTTTACTAACCTGCTACAATACTGATGTCCTGACATTGCTAACTCTGCTATAATTTCCTGTTATATATACAAAATATATTCATCCCAGTCTACTAAGTAATTTTCTTAAACTTTCATTTATTTCAGCAATGACGTCTCATAATACCAAAGAATTTTCACCAGACCAGGTGAAATAATCAGAGACCAGTTTATAATCAGAGTGTGACCCAGACTTCTGAGACCCTTGCCTTTTCCCTGCCCCACACTCCAACACCCAACCTTCATTCTTACTGTGGAGCCTCTGAAATTCCTCCAACATGCAGCAGGCCCCTGAGCTTCTCCCATGCTGTCCTCTGGAATAATCCTCTTCCCAATTTCCCCAATTTGCTTTGCCATCTTCTGAAAGTCCTTCAGGACACAGCCCAGCTGATCAAGTGTAGGAAACCCTCCCCTGAGTCTGCACAGCATCCTGTCCTCTCTCTGCTTAGCATACTGGATGATATTTGCCTGGTAGTCCTCCTTCTCCCCTGTTAGCTTGTGGCTCCTGAGGACCTACACTTCTTGGTGATCTAGGCTCCTAATTATGGTAGAAGTTCAATAACTATTTGAGAAAGAAAACCTCAGCAGGAATGGGAGAAAGTGTCATGTCTCCAATTACAGTTGGAATCTGGAAGAGGCATCTTGTGATGACAATATTCTTGGGATAATCTCTGGGCAGAGGGATGGCTCAAGAGCAGGGAAACCCTTCTCCTGTCAGATGACAGAAGGTGAAAGACTCACTCCCAGTGTGCTCCTCTCCAGGGATCATGGACCCCATCTGCTGAAGTGATTGACCCCAGACCTGTAGAGCTCCCTGAGGTTGTCCACTAAATGAAGGAAACTTGTAAAGGTCAGGGATGTTTACTGAAAGCACAGTACAGGTGACCAGCCACACACAGGTGCTAGAGGCAGCTGTAGGAGGTGTTGTGTTCTCAGGTTGGTTAACCCTGTAACTGGTCAACACAAGGGCTCTGCCCCTGTGTGACACATGCACAAAGTGAAGGAAAGAAATCGGTTAGAGGACATTGGCCTGAGGTCAGTTTGCTTCCAACCTCAGAATACACCTCAAAGTTTTGGGATGTAATTCACAGATCAGCCTGTCTCTGGACAAGTATCTAACCTGTGCTTGGATGGCAGGAAGCCTCCTAGGACATGGGACTTCTGCCTTTCACTAAGGTGCTGTGAGAAGGTCACTGTACCCATTCTGACAGCATACTCTGTCTTGAAATTCCACAGTATGGATGCATCCTCACTTTCTATAATCCCTGCTATAGTACAGTGGTCTGGCAGGCTTTGCCTGAAACCCATCAGTCATCTGTACTTATTCATTGAAATGAAGCACATAACCTCAGATTAGTCTTTCAGTTTGGGGAGTAGAGAGACTCTGAAGAGGATTTCAAGTCCCAAATCAAAGTCACCACCTTCCCCACCTAATTGTTCCACTCCAATAAGTCTGGATCCATGGCAACCCAGAAGTCCAGTGATTTTTACCATATGATGCTTCCTTACTTTTTCTTTCTCCAAATATTCTACTTTTATTACTCTGATTTTTTCTCTTTTTTCATGCAGTTTCTTGTTTCTTTTTCTACTCCACTGCTGCTGAGACTGAAGGAGAATACAGGTGCATGTTCATGGGCTTCTTTAACATGAAGCAGTGTGGCATCCAATAAACAGGTCAAAGACAAACACCAGAAATGCCTCACTTTGAATCTCCCTCTGTTCAATAGCTGCACAACTCTGAGGAGGTCACAGTTCTGTCCTCCCTCTTCAGAAAAGGGGAATCTGCCAACCCATAAGGGAGTTGTGGAAAGCAAAAGTTGTACCACCAGTATGTCTGAACCTAGAGGCCTTCCCTCCAGTCCCTCTCCATGGGTCTTTGGGGAGCAGGTAGCAATCCACACAGCTGCTTTGCTGTGCAGATTACACTCTTCATTTTCCACTGCAGTCAATCTTATCATTTTGCTTTTCCCTGGCTTTAATTTTGCCCCTAGAACAGTGATCTCAATTGAATTTCAAGGAGTCTGCCACTTAGGCCGATCTTGAAAATACAAGTGCCCTTTCTGATCAATTTGTGAATTTTAATGGAAATCCTACAACATTAGAATAAGTCACCTCCAAAATTCTGAGTCTTGTTTCAATGCACCATTATCTCCAGGTCCATATACAAAAGTGCTGTTCCTCGGTTCCCATTGCAGAGCTCCTCAAGAGATATGGGGATGTGGCCTGGAATCCAAGTGATCTCCCAGTACTCCAGGTTACAAGACAGGAAATCACTCATCACCTCCATTCACAACAGTAGGATTATATTTCTTTCTGGCCATTGAGACCCTAGGAAGTTACTTTCCTGAATGCCCATCACTGGTCACTGGTAGAGACAGAATGAAACCTAAGTTGAATGTGCCAAGACCCAGCCTTGTCCCTGGTGCCCTCACCCTCTTCCTTCAAAGAATTCCCACCACCTAAAAACGTGACTCCAACAGTCCCAGAATCTGCAGGCAAGAGAGTAAAATAAGTGTGTTTGTGTGTGTGTGTGTGTGTGTGTGTGTGTGTGTGTGTGTGTGTGAGAGAGAGAGAGAGAGAGAGAGAGAGAGAGAGACAGACAGACAGACAGAAAGACAAAGACACAGATACAGATGGAGACACAGAGGCTGAGAAGTCCCCCTCTTCTCTTCTCCATCCTGTGCTCATTATATTCTCTCCTATTTAAAAATTCACCATAGTGCTTAAATGCCTGATATGTTCTCCCTAAATTCCTAACAATGCAGCCCAGGTGAGTGTAATACACAGGTAATCATTTAAACATTAGGTGCATCTGACAGAGGAATAAATGTAATGAGGCCCGGGTTGAGTGCAGTTGAGAAAACAGAGGTCCCAGCACAAGCAGGGCTGAAACTCCAGCTCATGGGACCAGTTGGGACATCCTGGGTGAGCTGCTTGTCCTCTGGGCCCAACTTTCCTCCTTAGAATTAGAAGAACATTTGAATGCTCCTCGAATCACAAGATACATCCCTTGCTATGCTGGGCCTCCCCCTGGGGCAGGCTACATTCCCACATTCCCTTATGGAGTCTCACACATGTTAAGATGAAGTCCCTGATAGGTTATGAAGGGAAGCATCCAGAAAATATTCTTATTTTTCACCTCCATATCCATACATTTCACCTCCATCTCTGCCATCTTCTTATCCAGTGTTCTCTTCTTGGGATGCATCACCATCAGATTCACCAGTTGGCTATTCAAAGCTGATTTTCTGTCTTCCTGCTTGAAGACAGGATCCACAAGAGCAGGGCCAATTTGCTTTCTGCTGACTCTATGGTGCTCATAGAGCATAGTCATAATTTAACTGCAAATGCTAGTATTCCTCTTCCTTTCAACAACTAAGCAAAGACAGACAACACATGCAAGCACACCACACATGCCCTCACTAGCACAGACTCAGGAGTCTTCCTGAGTGACCCTGGAAGACAGGGCCTCAGGTTTTGGAGGACACAGACTGAGGAGCTATAAAGAATGCACAAGTTCTGTTTGCTAGAAGTACATGTCAGAGAGAAGTTTAAAAAGAAAAACTTGTCTTGAGCCAGGTGCTCAAGTTCTTTCACCATGCAGATGTGGATGTGCAGGATGCTCACTTCTCTCCCCAAGAATCCCCTCCCCTGCAGTCTTCCCAGATGGCTTCTCTGCAGCCCACTCCATGACACCTCACTTTGGGACCTTTCTATTCTGAACAATTCAGGGACCCTTCACTAGGTGCTGTGTCAGACCTCTGCAATCCCTTCACATGTCCACAGTTGCTCCTCTCTCAGATTGACAACTTTGAAATCCCAGGAGCAGGGCTAGGTTATGAAAATGAAATTGCTTTTGATTACTCTGTTACCAAAAGACTATTTGGGAATAGAATTCATTTTTCCTGAGTAAAGAATGTCCAGGAAGTTCTGAGACATGGAAAACTAAGCCTCATGATGCCTCTTTACAGATGAAAATATCTGGACCTCAAGAGAAAAATCCAGGGTCACATTCCTGCCTCTCTGCACCCCTCCATTACATCAGGCCTCCTCTGCAGGCTGCACATGTTTTATTTCTCTGTGTTCACCCTTTGTGCTCTTGGCCACCCTGCTATTGGGATTCAGTCCAAAGGATCTGATTGGCTCCCACAACTGTGGAGAAACCATGATGGGCAGGAATGGTTCCTCTGAGGTGCAACAGCAGGCCTCTTGGTGTTCCCTGCCTCCGGCATTTTGAAGTCTTTTTCTCTTGTTCCTCAGAATTCCCTGAACAATGTCTTCAGAATCCAAACCTTAAAGAGAGAAAGGGAGCCACACCTCTCCAGGCCCATGGGTAAGACACAGTTGGCAGGGCTAACAAGGCAGTTGTGAGCTGGAGGCTGTGGTGCAGTGATAAGTGTGCCTTGGCATCCTCCTGGATGTTCCTTGCCAGGCCCATGGTAGTGAATCAGGGTGCAAGGCCATCTCTGGGCATTTGCTGACTTAAGCATGGACATGAGGGAGATTTAGAACTGCATGTGCAGCCAGGGCAGGATGATGAAGGAGGAAGGCAGGGGCAGGTTCAAGTCCAGACAGCAAGAGTAAAGATAGTTCACCAAGAAGTTAACTGCCTAGCTGACAGAAGTGCTTGTGCATATGAAGGGGGATTCCAAAAGAAAGACCAAGATGCATGGTGATATGGTTTGGATGTGAGGTGTCCCCCAAAAGCTCACATTTGAGACAATGCAGGAAGGTTCAGAGGAGAAATGATTGGGTTGTGAGAGTCTTAATGCAAACAGTGAATTCATCCCTCATGGGATGTGGTAAGGGGTGGGTGGATCATGTGGGAATTGGGGCATGGCTATGGGGTATATAATTTGTACCTGGAGAGTAGAGTCTCTCTCTGCTCCCTGATGATGCAAGCTGCTTCCCTCTGCCACACTCCTCCATCATGATGTTCAGCCTCACTGTGGGCCCTGAGGAATGGAGCTGGCCTTCTATGGAGCCATGGGCTCTCAAATAAGCCTTTCCTCCTCTATAATTGTGCTGCTCAGATTATTTAGTCACAAAAGCAAACAAGCTGACTAGAACACATGGGCTTGGTGGTATCAGCGAGTAATAATATGGGGAGTGTGGAGGGGGAGGTGGTAGAGGAAGAAGTCTCTGAAGAGAACAAATCAGTAATTTTTCTGTTGACTACTCTGCTCTTGGTAAGAGTCTGTTACTTTGCAATCTTTGCTTTGCCATAATCATGCTGCTCGTTTGTTACATTTGTACCCTGTTCTTCATTTCTCTTCTGAGTGTACCCTCAGTACCAAAGGCAAGAAGATTCCCTGAGCCCTGGAATTTGGGGCCAAAGTAAATAACACAACACCCCCACCCCCCACCACCTAAAAACAGGTGTTGAATGCAGGCTTTGGAGGCCACAGTCAAGAGAATTCAAAGGTGCATGGCCTCTGGAAAGTATTTTCACATGGGCTCAGAGACAGGATGGTTGGGTCAAATAAAATGTTTCAATCAGTAACCTCTCGCCTAGGGATATTTTAAATGTTGAGTAAATAGAAAACAAAAAAGTAATTGATTATATATAGATGATTTAGAATAATAAAATGTGTTGAGCTCATTTCAATTTAATAATGTGGGTACCTGGATGTTTTAGCTTCTAAATTCATTGGTAGTTAATCCAACCATGTGTCCAGGTTTCCCAGGAAGGTTTGCCTTCTGAGTGAGAAATTAACAGATACTGATTCCCCACCTGTTCTTCACTAAGTCAGGGTGACTCCAGCAATAGGCTGGGTTAGTGTTTGAGCTGACCTGCCTCAACCCAATTCTGTCTTTGTTTTCTCTTTCCATTTCTTAAAAAGAAGCCTAAAGATAGAAGACCAGAAAAATGTTCTCTTATAAAAACAATGAAGAGAAGCAAAAATCAAACATCCATTCATGAAATTATATTTCCCAGGGGTATTCAAGGTGTAACTATCTGACCTATGTAATGCATATCTGCATATCTAACTTTTTTTGGGTAGAGATTTTCTCATAGTAAAGAAGAAGATAAGATGGCATTATTAGTGTCAATGTGATCCTTCCATATCTTAGTTGGGATATTGCTGCTAGTCTTAGACAGAAATAGAATGCTCAACAAGGAATGTCAGTTACTTCCTACAGGAGACAGAGAACTAGTATGTAAAGGAAATTAACAAAATTATACAAGGCTATGTTCCTTGTGCCAAAGGTTCAACCTTTGGATAAGAATCTGTTGAGAGCAGGGTGGTATCTGTGCTGCTAACTGTCTCAAGGACAAACAGGACTGCTGGGCCCCTGTGCTTACCAAGGTTGTTAAGAGATATTTGTCTGAGGAATGTGCAGTTGCCTGGAGACCTTATCTGTCAAGGACGGGAGCGGGGCTTAGCCCTGACTCATCTCCTGCATAGTTCACCACTTCCCTCCTCCCTTCTTCCACTAGGACCGTTCACTTCTGGCAGGACCCAATGGGAATCAAATAGATTGACCGGACCCAACCAGAGGAGGACTAATGTTTAGCTGTTCAAATGTTAACCAATTAAAAGAACACTGTAAAACTGCTTGCCTTTCATTATAAAAACCCTGCTAACGAGGGCTTGGGGCCTCTCTTAGTGTCACCGGTTAAGGACACAGAGGACCAGGCTCGAGCTTGCTAATAAATGACTCTTTGCTGCTTGCATTGATCATGGTCTCTGGTGGTCTTTGCAGGGTCTCGAGCCTTTGGGCACAACATATGGGGGCTCGCCCGGGATGCCCCAAGCCCACCTAGACACCTGATCATAGAGTCATAAGTGACACCTTCAGCCGGTGAGTAAGGCATTGCCATGTGTTTTCTGGTCTGGATTGCCTGCAGGTTCTGGTTCTGGGCTGGCATAGTCCTGGCGGACATGCTATAGTACCCCAGCAGGGTCTCAGGAGACGTCCCCTCGATCCATCAGGTGACCTTGTAGCATCTGGTGACTCTGTCACATCTGGGCATCTTCTGTGCTGCATCTGAGTAGCTTCTGTGCTGCATTCGGGCGACTTGTCGCATCTGGTGATTCTGTCACATTTGGGAAGCTTCCATGCTGCATCTGGGCAGCTTTTGCGCTGCATCTGGGCGACTCTGTCGCATTTAGGTGACTCTCACATCTGGACAGCTTCTGTGCTGCATTAGGGCGACTTGTCGCATCTGGTTAACTCTTTGTCCCATTTGGCCATTGTGTTGTGTCTGGGCAACTCTTTGATATAATCAGAAATTGTTTGTTTTTGTTGACAAAGTACCAGCTAGCCAATTTTTGATTTAGCGCACTACGTGCCTGTCTGTTTGTTTATTGTACTATATGGTCTTTACTCTTGTCTTCTATTAAATTCTTCATTGTGTTAACTCGATCTTAGGCTTAGGGATACTCATTGCAGGGTACTTTACAGTCCTTCTCCTTGTTCCTGAGAGATTTGTTTACTCCAATTCCCCTAGGCAGAGAGCTCAGCAGCTCTATTCCTCAAAAGTAGTAAGAAATAATGTTTTGTGATTTTCTGCATTCAAACCTAACCTGATTTCTCAACCATGAAGAAAAAGGGTTAAAAAGACCTAGGTCTTTCTCCCCCCTGCCTGGCCTTGCTAAAGTCTGTATTGGAATGTAAACTACAGCAGTCTCAGTGGGAAAGGGGGGTAACCTGAAGATGAGAAAAAAAAATTGTCCGTTTTAAACTCCTGGGCTGCTACACAGAACTAACTCATTCTCTAGGATTCTTGTTTTGTTTTCTTTTTCTCTAATGCTGTATTTTTGAGCTCATAATTTTGATCCTGCATACCTAGGTTAATGATTTTTTTCTTTTTGATCAGTTCTATTTTTATTTAACTAGAGTTTTTGAACATCTGTTACATTGCAATGGAGATTTACCTATAAAGTTTCAAGGCCTTTGATTTTGTATTATTTATATATTGTGCTAATGTCATGTTTTGTCTGTATCAAAACTGAGCACTCCTAAAATTAAAATTTAAAAATGGATCCAAATACTTTTATTCACATGATTTAAAAGGGTTCAACTTAAATTGGGTAAACTAATAAAAGTAAAGTGTCTTTAGAAATAACTCGCAAGTCTCTAGGTGGTCAAACTAATGGAATGTTGATGTTAAACAATGTCTAATATCAATTGTTTCTAGGACTTTTCTTCAACAGGAAAGAGACAGCAAATACTGTTCAGGACACTTGTCTGATATCTTGGTTTTTACAGAATAAGTGAATTAGAGTTAACATGTATGGGATTACTCAAATGTGTTTGTTGGTGACATCTGATTAATTTGCAAAGTTAAAATGCTCATTGTTAAATAACATCAAGTACTTTTAACTCCTTAAATTACATGGGGTAACATACTTAAACATTATTGGTGTTTTCATAGGTTGGTAAATTAAAAAGGGTTTAAAATTGCTTTGTGTCTTTACTAAAAACAAGGTTATTAAGAGTTATGTTCTAACAGATAAAACCTCAACTCGGAGGGTGAGTGCTCCATCTGCTCCCTTACCACTTCCCCCTGCTCCCCCTCCAGTTCTGCAAAGCTCCAAGGAGCTCTTAGATTTGGATTTAGAGTTACCATCTCCCCTTTCACTGTGTTTCAGTTAGAGTACTATAAACCACAAAGTATTTTATCTTGTTAAATCGGAGTAATTTGTCTAAATTCAAAAATTTCATAAGAGTTGTTTCAGAATGTGGACAAAAAGGGGCCAACAGATAGGAAAGAGAAAATAAAAGGTTCTGGGTTTGGAAATATATTTAATAAAAAGGAAAAGAAAATGTTTCTGGGTAAGAAAGTGCCTGTGTGATGGAATACATGAGGGTCTAAGTAAGTGCTAAGAAAGTCTGTGTGTAAGTAAAGGGCAAGTTTCAACAAGTCTGTGTGTAACTAAGTTGGTTGTGTGTATGTGAGACAACTAAAGCTATTTAAGGTTTTTCCTAAGGTGAAATACTAATGTTCTGATATAAGCCAAAGTTTAATCTATATGGTAAAATGACATGGTAAAATAATAAGGATTTCTAAGAAACACTAATTTACTCTTAATTTTGTGTCTATTAAGTTTTATTCTTTAAAACAATTAGTCTTAAAAATTGGGGTTTATACAATTATGGTTAAACAACTGTTAAGAGTATTGTACTATGTTACAGAGTCTAAATTTTTCTTTAAAAACTGAATTTAGTAAGATTAAAGTGTCAAGGTAATTGTGAAATGGTCACTCCTTGTATATTAAATGTATTTATATTTTCCAGGTATACAAGCTTTTAAAGCAGGAAATTTGTCAAGCTGCTATTCTCCAGAATAAACTTGTCTGTACTGGTAATATTAAACTTAAAGAGTACATTTTATTGGGGATTTATTTCTATCATTTAATGTTCTATTATGGGACATATTATCAGTAAGGTATATGTAAAATTGGTTACTTATTTCACTGAGATAAAAATTTAAATATAAATGTATATCTAAGAGTTAGTGACAGCCTGATTTGTTTAAAGGTTCATATTGTAGAAGGTGAAAGCATTTTGCTACACAAAAGAAAAGTTAAAAGCTCTCTCAGCCTTTCTTTGATTCCTGTTCTGTATATAATGTTAGACTGTGTTAACTAATGTTCATATGGACTCAGAAATCAATATATGTAAACTTCTTAAAATGACATTTAAGAAAGAGTATAATGCACAATAGCAAAAATGGGACAACAATGACTGAGATTGGGGTCCCTGACTTCATGACTATAGCATGCCTGGTGCCTGTGAGTGTTCCTGTGTAGGAGCACAAGATGCCTAACTGCTGTGGCAGTAGCCTCCCTGGGGAGGCTCTGTACAGGAGTCCTATCAACTCTTACATTGATCTCAGGCACACAGCTCTTGGGCAGAAAGAAATTGTTTTGCTAGATAACCAGTGTTTCATCAGTTCCCTTCTCTAGTTCCTGCCCACCTTACAGTAACTTTGGACAGTGCACTTCTTTGAGAGCTACACGGAGTTCCTAACATTGTACTTTGTAGTTGTGGGAAAAAGTTATGTAGATGGTCTAGTCTCTGTAACTCTCCTGAAAACAAAGAATAATGCTTACATAGTCTTTAACCTAATAATAAGACATGTATAAACGTTGCCAACATAACTCTTTAGATCTGCATTTCCATCAGAGAACAGAGCTCCATCTGATCTCAGCTTAATCTTCAAAATCTGTGTTTATAAACCTTTATTTTCTAATACTCCTTTGAACTTGAAAATTTGGTCATGCTGGTCATGGCAAAAGGGGCAAAAATTAGCTTTAGGATGAGAACATTTTACTTAAGACTTGTGAAGAGTCCTGCCTTACCTGAGATAAGGCTCTGCCTCACCCTGGTACATGTTAGAATGACTTCAAAGTAAGCCAGACTTTAACTCATTTAAAGTTGTGCTCAAAAATTTGATGTTTGTTGTAAAGATTACTGTGATCTCAAACAGGATATATAATGTAGAACTCAGCCAAAATTCAAGATAACTATTATACAAGCTAAATATGTTTTTACTCTTCCTAATTTCATTTTGTAAAACTGTTGCCTGTTACTGTTTTGCAGAAGTAGCTGCTTCCAGAACATTCAACCTAGGTAACTTGTGATAATAGGCCATCAACTTCAAAACAGATAGTATGTGGTAGTACTTTAATAAAAGGGTAAATGACTGTAAAGTTATGGGCATTAAAGTTAAAGCCCAGTATTCTTACTTTATGACTGGTGAGACTGGATTGCTGGATGATTAAGATCAAACTTAGAAATTGGAATTAAATACAGAGGCCAAGAAAAAAACAGTATCTTGCCCTCAAAGTCAGCCTGAACCCAGGGAATAAGAGAACTTCTCTAAGGAGCGCTGCAGCTCTGGGTCACACAACCTCCTGATCAACGAGATTGTTGAGACTAGAGGATGAAAATCACTCAGTGCATCTGCTGCAGAGGAGGGTCATGGAAAAAGGGAGACACCCCTAATTCTTTCAAGGAACGCCACCTCATCGAGAAGACCCTGCCTAACCAATGGCACTAATGGAGCTAAGAAGCTGCTCTTAAGTTCTCTATGAGTGGCCCCTGTGGAAACTCAGCTGACTCTTTAACAAGACAGGAACCAGGTCAATTTGAACAGCTTGATCTTGGAAACCCAGCAAAACAGTTAAAACCAAAATATACCCATTCTTGGGCATTTAAAAAAAATAATAGTTAAAAGTAACTTAAGATGTACACTTGTGTTAACCCACTAAAATTAAGAGTGGAAGCTACAAAAGATAGATTCTTAGGCAAATGTGCCTGATAACTATCAAGGAAAACTGCTAGAGTCAGAAGATTTTAGTCAGTTTAAGGCCTACAGTCTCAGGTAGGCTTTATCTATGTTTGCTAGTATGATTATCTAGCTCTAAGTAACAGAAATATAGAGATCTCTACTTAACACAGGCTATACCAATAAAGGGAGATTGTATAAAAATCAGATGACATTAAGTAGCTTAACTATATTTTCTGGGGACCTCAATGACATTAAGAGTTAAATATTGTGTTTACATTCCTGATACCCTGGACAATGTTAAAGTCCCCGAATAGAGGCCTTGCCCCTCCAGCCTTTGCTAGGCCTTGTTATGGCAACAACTTCTCAGTTCTTCCACCCCCTGGTGAGGAATTATTTTTTTTAATATATTTATTTATTTTTTTTAATTGTATACAAATGGGATACATGTTGTTTCTCTATGTGTACATAGAGTCAAGGCATACCATTTGTGTAATCATACGATTACATAGGGCAATGATGTTTTTTTTTTTCCCTCCCCCTCACCCCTCCCACCCCTCTTTTCCCTCTATACAGTCCTTCTTTCCTTCATTCTTACTGCTCTCCTTATCCCTAACCCTAAACCTAACCCTAAACCTAATGCTAACCCCTCCCACCCCCCATTATATGTCCTCATCCGCTTATCAGCGAGATCATTCGTCCTTTAGTTTTTTGAGATTGGCTTATCTCACTTTGCATGATATTCTCCAATTTCATCCATTTGCCTACAAATGCCATAATTTTATCATTCTTCATTGCGGAGTAATATTCCATTGTATAAATATGCCACAGTTTCTTTATCCATTCATCAACTGAAGGGCATCTAGGTTGGTTCCACAATCTGGCTATGGTGAATTGAGCAGCAATGAACATTGATGTGGCTGTATCTCTGTAGTATGCTGATTTTAAGTCCTTTGGGTATAGGCCAAGGAGTGGGATAGCTGGGTCAAATGGTGTTTCCATTCCAAGCTTTCTGAGGAATCTCCAAACTGTGACTTCTGTCATCTTTATGATATTCATTGGCATGTTCCAGATTCTGAAACATTTATATTGTATCAATCTCATTTCAGTACTCATGTCTTTTTGTTCTTCTCTCATAGAAGCACCCATCCCCAGATGCCTTTACAGCCTGCTCTTCCCCAACCAGACTTCTACCTTGGACCCCTCAGTTGACCCGATTTCTAAAAAGGGAACTCCAAACTGCTTGCCCCACGCTGCCCACTTCCAGCTTGAAGAAGCCAGATTTGGTCATCACCCATTTTCCCTACAGCAGTGAAGGAGTTCCTAGTATTAGAGGGGTAAATGAAGTCAGAATTGGGGACAGGCAGTTAGTATAAAAATATGGGATTGGGTCAAATTAAGAAAGTGAAGGCCATGAAGGCCATCTTCTTCTGGAAGTTGGAGACTGCCCCTGGGAGAATAAAATGTTAAGGATCTCCTAAGCTCATTAATTACCAAATTTACCTGCCTTTAAAGACTGTAAGCAAGGAGGTCTATGTGCAGCTCTGGGAGAAAAATGTTGGTTTTATGCTAATCATTCTGGAGTAGTGAGGGAATCCATGGCAAAAGTCAGAGAAGGACTAACAAACAGAAAGAAAGAATGGGAAGCTAGTCAGAGCTGGTTTGAATCCTGGTTCAATTTTTCCCCTTGGTTAACTACTCTGGTGTCCGCTACAGTGGGACCCCTAATATTGTTGTTACTAGCTTTGACTATAGGACCTTGTATAATCAATAAGTTAATTGCTTTTGTTAAAGATAGAATAAATACAGTACAGCTAATGGTGCTAAAGGCCCAATATCAGCCCATTAAGCAGCAAGAATTAAAACAATAGAGACCCAAGATTGGCTCTCTAAATGTTCTTGGAAAGGGGGGAATGTTGAGAGCAGGGTGGTATCTGTGCTGCTAACTGTCTCAAGGACAAACAGGACTGCTGGGCCCCTGTGCTTACCAAGGTTGTTAAGAGATATTTGTCTGAGGAATGTTCGGTTGCCTGGAGACCTTATCTGTCAAGGACGGGAGCGGGGCTTAGCCCTGACTCATCTCCTGCATAGTTCACCACTTCCCTCCTCCCTTCTTCCACTAGGACCGTTCACTTCTGGCAGGACCCAATGAGAATCAAATAGATTGGCCGGACCCAATGAGAATCAAATAGATTGGCCGGACCCAACCAGAGGAGGACTAATGTTTAGCTGTTCAAATGTTAACCAATTAAAAGAACACTGTAAAACTGCTTGCCTTTCATTATAAAAACCCTGCTAACGAGGGCTTGGGGCCTCTCTTAGTGTCACCGGTTAAGGACGCAGAGGACCAGGCTAGAGCTCGCTAATAAATGACTCTTTGCTGCTTGCATTGATCATGGTCTCTGGTGGTCTTTGCAGGGTCTCAAGCCTTTGGGCACAACAAATCCACTGAACCAGGGCTGGCACATAAAAACACTGCTTCTTGCTGCCATCCCTGGTGTCTCATGTCTCTGTCCAAATATACTACAACAATTTCAGTTGGGCTGCTACCCCTCACTGTTCTGAAACACACCATTGGTTTGAACTCCAAATCACAGCAACCCAAACCTTAACCTAATTATAACAAGGTTCCAGGGGCCAGTCCTTGACACCATGGTGCGTTAATGATTTCTTCAATAGAAACATGGACTGCATTCAGATCCTTCCTGAGTGCACAGTGCTTGTGTGTCTCTGCACAAGGGTTTTGCATGAGCCTTGCACACATTTCTTGCCGAACAGACTTGGAATCCCTTTTAGGGTCAGCTCCAGGTGCCCAAGCCTCACAGCTTCCAAGACACTGCTTCATACATTTTTGGACAGTGAGCGTTGTCCCTCACAGGACAGTCCTCAGTTCTGGGCAGAGGCATCCCCTTGCCAGGGCCTGCAGGAGGTAACACGGCTAGTGAAGCATGGCAATGGGAGGGGGTTTGACCAGATCAAGCTTCCACCTTCCTGAGGCCCCATTCAGGTCCCACATCTCCAGCCCCATGTGCACTGGCCACAGTGTGGATTCTTTTCAGTGTTCACAACATGCTCTTCATGCTCTGCATTTCTGGCACCTCTTTCCAGGTCTGTCTGGTGCCCATATGTGGAAAGGATGGGCACCATGGGAGGATTCAGGCAGGAACCTTGGGTGGGGTGTAGGGAGCAGGCCTGGCAGGAGCCTTGGAATGGTACCTGTGATACAAAAAGTGGAACCTTTCTGAGTACAGATGTTGGACTGCAGCTTGGAGAACTGCACCAAGAAATGTAGGGGTACTGGACAGTGTCTGCTGCAGTCAGGGAGCTCAGCAACTCACTGGCATCTGGACTCCCTTCACCCAACACCCCCTCAGTGCATAGTCCAGGAAACATTTTCCTTCCAAATTTAAGGGTCTCATCCAACCTGCACCCAGCCCTGCCTCCCACATAGCTGCTGGTACTGTGCAGGAGGAACCTGGGATCCTGTGAGGTCTCTGTCCACCCTCTGAAATCTCTGGAGCCCTTTTAGTTGAGGGACAGATGAGTCGTAGTGTGAAGGAAAGTGGGTTCTAGCAGGGGAAACCTGAGCAAGCCAGATCCTCAGCCAAGGAGCACAGGCAGGCTGAAGTCCCTGCCTCTGGAATGGCATGTCCACAACCTCATATTCAGGAGATTGTTCTGTGGAATTGAGTTAGGTGACAGTGAGTAAGATGTTCTGTCTGAAAGTCCAACACCAGCAAGCTGCCCCAGTCCACACGTGGGGAGCTCATTCTTTATTAAGGGTGTTCTGCAGTAACAGCATTGGTCCAGAAAACATGTCTTTCATTCTAGGGGGGCTGGTGTTGGCAGAAGCTGTGTCTGCTATGAAAAGTGTGTATGCATGTGAAGTCAGGTGAACTTCATCTGGAAGCCGAGGACATCTGATGAACCAGAATTCACAGCAGGTGTGAGAGGAAAGTTCTCGGCAATTTGAGGAGAACGGATGAGGAGAAACATGTTGACTGGGGTGGGCCTGTGGATGAGTGCAGGGGAGAGGGGAGGCTCAGACCCAGGTAGATGGTTGCAAACAGCACTGATCTCAGTGCTTTGCACACAGATCCTGTGGCTAAGGATGCAACCAATGGGGAGTTTAGAAGGGAAATCTATGTGGTTGTGATGTAGGTCTCCTCTCTCAGATAAGCTCTTGCTGTCCTAATGTGCAGGTGAACGGGGCTCTGTGCTCTATGCTCTGGGCTTTGGGCTTTGTGTAATGAGCTCTGGTATCTGGTCACTGTGCTCTGTACTCTGTGCTCTCTCTCTCTTCTGACTCTGTCTCTGATCTCAGCACTGTGGGCTCTGTGTTCTGTCTCTGTACTCCAGGTCTGAGCTCTGGGCTCTGTGCTCTGTGCTCTGTGCTCTGGTCTCTGTGCTCTCTGCTCATTTCTCTGGGATTTGTGCTCTGGGCTCTGGCAATGGGCTCTGTCCCCATACTCTGGGTCTGTGCTCTTTGCTCTGTCTCTGTACTCTAGGTCCTGACTCAGTGCTCTATGCTCTGCCTTCTTCTCTCTGGGCTCTGGGCTCTGTGGTGGCTCTTTGCTATGTTCTCTGTTTTATGGGCTCTGCTCTCTGCACTCTGGGCTCTGGGTCTGGGCCCTGTGCTCTGTGCAGTATGCTCTGTGCACTGGCTCTGTGCTCTGTGGTCTGTGGTCTGTACTGTGTGCCCCGGGATCTGTACTCTCGGTCTTGGCTCTCCATGATCTGTGATCTGCACTCTGGGCTCTGGGCACTGTGCTCTGTGCTTGGGGCTTTGGTTATAGGCATTGTCTCTGACTGGGCTCTGTGCTTTGTGCACTGGGTTTGGCTCTGGGCTCTGCACTCTGCACTCTTGGCTCTGTGTTCTGTGCTCTGCCATCTTCTCTCTCTGCTCTGGGTTCTGGGCTCTGAGCTCTGCACTCTGAGCTCTGGGCTCTGGGTCTGTGCGCTGTGATCTGTGCACTGTGCTCTATGCACTGGCTCTGTGCTCTGTACCTGTGATCTGTTCTGTGTGCTCTGGGATATCTGCTCTGGGCTCTGACTCTTGTGTCTGTCTCTGTACTCTGGGTCTTGGCTCTGTGCTTTCTGATCCATGCTCTGTGCTCTATGGTCTGCGCTCTGCACTCTGGACTCTGTGCTCAGGGCTCTGGCTACAGGCATTGTCTGTGACTGTGAGTCTGGGCTCTGTGCTTTGTGCACTGTGTTTGGTTCAGTTCTCTGTACTTTGCACTCTAGGCTCTGGCTCTGGGCTCTGTCTCTGTGCTTTGCACTCTGTGATTTGGCTCTGGTAAATGTACTCTTGGCTCTGGACTCTGTCTCTCTACTCTGGGTCTGGGCTCTGGGCTCTGTCTCTCTACTCTGGGTCTGGGCTCTGGGCTCAGGCTCTGACTTCAGGCTCTTTGCTGTATACTCTGTTCTCTGCACTCTGCACTCTGCTCTCTGGGCTCTGGCACTGGGCTATGTGTCAATTGCCTGGGTCTTGACTATGAACTCTGTCTTTGTACGCTGGGTACTGGTTCTGTGCTCTGTGCTCTGTGCTCTGCACTGTGCACTCTGGGCAATGGATCTTGGCTCCTGCTGTATTTTCTGTGCTCTGCACTCTATGCTCTCTGTTCTAGCTCTGGGCTCTGCACTGTGCTCTCTGGGCTCTGGGTCTGTGTTCTGCCTCTGTGCTCTGGTCTCTGTGCTCTTTGCTCTATGTACTGGTCTCTAGTCACTGTGCACTGTGCTGTGTTCTGTGCACTGTGCTCTCCACTTTGTGCTATGGGCTCTGGCTCAGGGCTCCTGCTCTGCATTCTGTGCTCTACATTCTGCACTGTGCCCTCTGGGCTCTGTGCTCTGTGCTCTGGGCTCTGTGATCTATGCTCTGTGCCCTGCACCCTGGGCTCTGGTTCTCTGCTCTGTGCTCTGTGCTCTTTGCTCTATGCATTGAACTCTGCATCTGGCTCTGGGCTCCTGCTCTGCTCTCTGCACTCTGTGCTCTGTGCATTGTGCTCTGGTTCTGTGCTCTGTGCTCTGTGTCTGGACCATGTGATCTTGCTCTATGACCTCCACTGTGCTCTCTGGGCTCTGGATCAGTGCTCTGGCTCTCTGGTCTGTTCTCTGTGCTCTGCACTATGCTCTTTGGCCTGTGGATCAGTGCTCTGGTTCTGTGTTCTATGCTCTGCACTCTGTGCTCTGTGCTCTGTGCTCTGTGATCTGCACTCTGTGCTTTGTCTTGGTGTTATGTGCTCTGCACTCTGTGCTCTGTGCTCTGGACACTGGTCTCTGTGCTCTGTGCTTGGTCTTGGTGATATGTGCTCCGCACTCTGTGTTCTGGTCTCTGAACTTTGGTCTCTGTGCTCTCTGCTCTGTGTCTGTTCTATGGTTATATGCTCTGTGCTCTGTGCTCTGTGTCCTGTGCTCTGGGAACTGTGCACTGGTCTCTGGGATCTGTCTTTTTACTGTGCATCTGGGTTCTATGCTTTGTGGTCTGTGCTCTGCATCTGTGTTCTGTGTTCTGTGCTCTGCAATTTGCGCTATGGGTTCTGGGTCTGGGTTCTATGCTTTGTGCTCTGTGCTCTACTTTTTGTTCTCAGTTCTGTGCTCTGTGCTCTGGCTATGGGCCTTGGGTTTTGTCTCTGTATTCTGGCTCTAAGTTCTGTATTCTGTGCTCTGTGCTCTATGCTCTGTGCTCTATGCTCTGTGCTCTGGCTCTGTGCACTGCACCCTTTGCTCTGGCCTTTGTGTTAAGGGTTCTGGCTCTGTGCTCTGTGCTCTGTGCCCTCTGCTCTGTGTGTAGAGTTCTGTGGTCTGAGTTCTTACTCTAGGCTCTGTCTCAATCCTCTGTGTCTGGGCTCTGTGCTCTGTCTCTGTACTCTGGGTCTTGGCTTGGTTCTCTATGCTCTGTACTCTGCTGTCTAAGGTATGTGCTCTGTGCTTTGGGATCTGGGCTCTGTCTATGTTCTCTGTGCTGTACATTCTGTGCTCTGGATTCTGAATCTGCGCTCTGGATTCTGGATCTGTGCTCTGGGATCTGTGCACTGGCCTATGGCTCTGGGCTTTATCTTTTTACTCTAGGTCTGGGTTCTGTGCTCTGAGTTCTGTGCTCTGTGGTCTGATCTCTGGGCCCTGTGATCTGCAATTTGTGCTGTGGGCTCTGACTCTGGGCTTCTGCACTGTGCTCTGTGCTATGTACTCTGTTCTCAGTTCTGTGCTCTGTGCTCTGGCTATGGGCCCAGGCTTTGTCTCTGGGTTCTGGCTCTGAGTTCTGTACTCTGTGCTCTGCACCATGCACTCTGGATTCTGGCACTGGGCTATGGCTCTGTGCTCTGTGCTCTGTGCTTTGCACTGTGGGCTCTGTGCTCTGTACTCTAAGTTCTGTGCTCTGGCTCTGTGATCTGTGCACTTTGCTCTATGCTCTGTGCTCTGTGCTCAGTTTCTGAACCCTGCACACTGTGCTCTGCACACTGGGTTCTGGGCTCTGTGCTCTGGGCTCTGTGCTCCATACACTGACTCTGGCTCTGGGCTCCTGCTCTGCTCTCTGTGCTCTGTGCATTGTGCATTGTTCCCTGGGTTCTGGGATCTGTGCTCTGTGTCTGGACTATGTGATCTGACTCTGTGATCTCCACTATGCACTCTGGGCTCTGGATCAGTGCTCTGGCTCCCTGGTCTGTGTTCTGTGCTCTACACTCTGCTCATTGGGCTGTGGATCAGTGCTCTGGTTCTGTGCTCTGTGCTCTGTACTCTGTGCTCTGGGCTCTGTATCAATTCTCTGCTCTGTGCTTTTTGCTATTTGCCCTGCACTCTGCACTGTGGGCTCTGGCTCTGTGCTCTGGCTATTTGTTCTTGCTATGTGTTCTGCACTCTGCTCTCTGGGCTCTGGATCACTGCTATGACTCTGTTCTCTGTGTTCTGTGCTCTGCACTCAGTCTTCTGGGCTCTGACTCTGTGCTATGTGCTCTCTGCTATGGGGTCTGTGCTGTGGTCAGTGTGCTCTGTGCTCTGTGCTCTGGTCTCAGAGCAGGAGCCTAGACCCACAGCCCAGGGTAAGCAGTGCAGAGAAAACAACACAGAGCACAGAGCCAGAACACAGGGCACAGAGCACAGAGTCCAGACCCAGATTCAGAGACAGTGCCCAGAGCCAGAGACAAGAGCACAGATCCCAGAGCTCAGAGCTCAGATCACAGAGCAGAGTCAGAGCTCAGAGCCCAGAGCCCAGAACACAGAGTACAGAGAACAGATCACAGAAAACAGAGCAGAAACACAGTGCCAGAGTCCAGAAAACTGAGTGCACAGCACAGAGCACAGAGCACAGAACCAGGAACCAGAGAACAGAGGCAGAGTTCAGAGCCCAGATCCAGATTATTGAGAGAGAGCCTAGAGCCAGAACCCAGAGCATACAGCCCAGAGCATACAGTCCAGAGCACAGACAAAAGAGCACTTTGACCAGAGAACAGAGCACAGAGCACAGGACAAGAGCTGAGAGCCCAGAGCCAGGAGCACAAGGCAGAGAATTGAGAGCACAAAGCACAGAAAACAGAGCAGGAGAGCAAAGCCAGATTCCAGAGCACTGACTGAAGAGTACAGAGCACAGAGCAAAAAGACAGGACCCAGAGAACAGAGATAGAATTCAGAGCCCAGATGCAGAGTATTGAGAGAGAGCCTAGAGCCAGAGCCTAGAGCATACAGCCCAGAGGACAGAGCAGAGAGTACATGCCACAGCAAAGAGCACAGAGCACAGAGCAGAGAACACAGAGTGCAGAGCATAGTGACCAGAGACCAGAGCACAGAGCAGAGAGACATGAGCCCAGACCAAGAATACAGAGCCAGTATACAGAGACAGAGCACAGAACACAGAGCACAGTGATCAGAGACCAGAGCACAGTGCCCAGTGCCCAGAGCCAAAGCCTAGAGCACAGAGCATAGAGCACATAGCAGAGAACACAGAGTCAGAGTAGAGAGCCCAGATCATAGAGCCAGAGCTCAGAGCCCAGAGCTCAGAGTACAGAGCACAGAGCCCAGAGCTCAGAGTACAGAGCACAGAGCCAGAGCCCAGAGCCCAGAGCCAAAACCCAGAGCACAGAGGACACACCCAGGACCCAGAGAATAGAAACAGTTCAGAGCCTAGAACCAGAGTTTAGAGAGAGATTCTAGCACCAGAGTCCAGAGTACAGAATGCAGAGTACAGAGAACAAAGCACAGAGCATTGACAGAGCCAAGAGCACAGAGTCAGAGCCCAGTGACCAAAGACCAGAGCACAGAGCACAGTATCCTGAGCCAGGAGCACTTACCAGAGAGCACAAAGCCAGGGCCAAGAGCACAGAATGCACAGAACAGAGCACAGTGCCCTGAGCCAACATCACTTACCAGAGAGCATGGATCTAGGGCCTAGAACACAGAGTGCAGACCACAGAGCACAGAGCACAGAGCTCAGAGCACAGAGCTCAGAGCACAGAGCACACAGCACAGAGCACAGAGCCCATTGTGCAAATCAACCAGCCGAGAGCCCATAACACAGAACCAGAGCATAGAGACCAGACACCAGAACACAGAGCACACTGCTCAGAGCACAGAAAACAGATCAGAGAGCACAGAGCCAGTGCCAAGGGCACAGAATGCAGAGCACCAAGTCCAGAGTCCAGAGCCCAGAAGAAACAGCACAGAGCACAGAGCCCATTGTGCAAATCAATGAGCACAGAGTCCAGAGCACAGAGATCATGGCACAGATCACAGAGCCCAGATCTCAGTGATCAGAGCCCAGAGCATACATCCAGAGTACAGAGACAGAACACACAGCCCACATCCCAGGCTTACAGTACAGACCACAGAGAACAGAGACACAGACCAGAGTCAGAGAACAGAGTGCACATAGTAGAACACAGAGCACACATCACAGAGCCAGGACCGAGAGAAAAGACACATAGCTCAGAGTACAGACCCAGAGTATTGAGAGAGAGCCAAGAGCCATATCCAAAGCACACAGCCCACAGCAGAGAGCACAGAGTGCAGAGCACTGAGACCAGAGCAGAGAGCAGAGAGTACAGAGCACAGAGAACAGAGCACAGAGCCAGAGCCACAGTACAGAGACAGAGCACAGAGCACAGAGAACAGATCACAGAGCAAAGGACCAGAGCCCAGAATCAGATTAGAGTACAGAGTGCACAGCACAGAGCCCAGAGCACAGGGTCCAGGGCACAGAGTACAGAGAACAGAAGACAGAGAAAAGAGCCAGAGCACTGATCCAGAATCCAGAGAGCAGAGTGCAAACACAGAGCATAAAGGACACAGCAGAGAACACAGAGTACAGAGAATGGTGCAGAAGCCCAAGGCAGAGGTCAGAATGTAGTGTGCAGAGGCCAGAGGCAAGAGCAAAGAGACCAGAGCACAGAACCAGAGCCTACAGCCTGAGACTAGAGCATATAAACAGAGTACAGAGACAGAACACAGAGTGTAGAGTCCAGACCTCATATTCAGAGCTAGAGTATAGGGACAGAGTAAAGAGCAAAAGGACAGTGACCAGAGCCCAGAGCAGAGTGCAGAGAACAGAGCCCAAGTCCAGAGAAAGTGCCCAGAGCACAAAGTGCAGAGCACATAGTCCAGTGAACAGAAGACAGAGCACAGAGCACAGAGCCCAGAGCCCAGAGCTCAGATCCAGAGACAGAGAATAGAGACAGAGCACAGAGCATAGTAACTGGAATCCAGAGCCCAGAGTGCAGAGCACAGTGCTAAAACTCAGGGCCAGAGCCAACATTTTTGTCTCTGTGCTCTTACTCTGTGTCCTGCGCTCTACTCTCTGTGCTATGTGTCCTGCTCTCTACACTCTGTGCTCTGTGCTGTGTGCTATATTCTGTGTTCTCTGAGCTATGAGCTCTGTGGTGTGTTTCTGAGCTCTGCTCTCTGGGATCTGTGCTCTGGAATTTGTCTCTGGGCACTGTCTCTCACTCTGGGTCTGGGATCAGTGCTCTGTGCACTCTGCTCTGGTTCTATGCTCTGGCTCTGGGCTCTCATTTCTCTGCTCTGTGATCTGTTCTCTGTGCTCTGGGCTCTGGTCTCTGTTCCCTGATTCTGTATCGCGTTCCCTCTGCCCGCAGAGAGAGACACGACAAACGTCTGAAGCTTTGGAAGTTTATTATGCACAGTCCCTCTCCTACACTTCACTCCTCTACCGCTTAACTCTCGCCTGCTTCGGCCGCTTCGCTTCTCCCACTCGGCTCTCGCCCTCGCTCGCACTCTTCTTCCTCGCTTCTACTCCCCCTCCCAGGAAGTTACCAAGCTTATATACACTTCAACCAATCAAGGGAGAGTACACGAGGTAAACGGCGAACAGCTGTAGGTATAGAATAGGCACACGAGAGAGGCATGCACTAATCACATTGTTAACTAGCTAATACTGTATGGCCAACCGCTTTTGGCTCAGCGCCAGGCGCCATCTTGACCGTGCCCAAGGCTGGGAGTCCCGGGTACCCCGACAGTTCCCCCTTCTTTATTATAAATTTAAGGCTCGGGACAGTGTCTGTCTTAGGTTGAGTGGTCAGCATATGTCCTTACCCGTCATCAGAGTCTGCAGAGCATGCTGCAGCTCCTGTCTTAGGTTGGTACATAGCCACCTCCTTTATTACCCGTCTCTGACTACCGGTCCAGTATCGAGAACCATACTTGTGGGGAGCTGCCGGCCTTTAGGGCGGTCATGACCTGATGAAAGATAATCTGATCTCTCTGTTGGCTGTCTTGTAGGTGCATGCCAAAACAAATGAAGAGAAGGGAGCCAAGGCAGAGGAGCACTATCATAGCTCCTAAGCCTGCCCATTGTTTGACAAAGCCATAAATAGAAAAAACTATTTAGCCGTATTAGATACAGAAACAATATGCACCCTGGTAGAATTAGCTTTGACAATTTCAGTTCTCGGTTTTGAAATAAGACCATCAAATTGATAAAATAGGCTGACAATTTTCTAGATAACCCAGCCGCGGTGCTGGAATTATCATATACAATAGGGATAACACAAACAGTTCTTAAGGAATAAACGCATCCCAGTCCTAAAAGTTCTTGCAAGATATCCACTTGTTCTTGTAGTAAGTCCATTCTTTGATTTACAAGAGGTCAGCCTGCTGTTAGATGCTGGTTTAGGGTCTCTTTAGTCTGTAAGGCTGCAGCTGTATTTTCGGCCAAGTGATTGACTGCTGTTGCTGTAGGTATGGCAGTTGCTAGTGCTGCTGTTGCAGAAACCACTATTGCAGTAACCATAGGTGCTGTGATGCCAAATTCTCTCCTGTTTCTTGATAGTAACACTGGCAATTCCGTATCTGTAACAGAGACTGGGACTGGTAGGAAGGTAGGAACACACATTAAGACTGCCCATGAGAACCTAGAAGCATTCCAACATTGAGAGAGATTGAGAGAAACATCTTTTTTGTTTGTTAGCAGAAACATAAAAGGGGAAAAAACACAAACTGGCGTATGTGGAAACATAATATTTCTGGTCCTCCTAAAAGAGCAAAGAAAGGTTGTAAGTTAGTATATCCTGAGGTCGAAATGAAGAGTAGCCAACTGTCAGAAGGATTGACACATCTCATGCCTAAATGAACATCATTATTTGTAAAATTATCATTAAATATGGGAGGGAATAAAGAGGAGGTATTAGTTAAAGGCAGAGGATATGGCCAAGCTCTAACTATAGCCCATAAGTTCTGAGTCTGGCTGTCCAGTTGTGTCCTTATTGTTGTCATTCTCATGTTGTATTGTTCTGGTCAGTCTCTCGGGAATCCAGACCGGAGTAGACACATGTACATATATGAGATTACCAAATTCTAATATATGAGTTACATCCATTTGCCATATATGATTTGGCAAAAGACCTCGGGGATTAACTCCAATTGACTGTACTGGGATAAGGGGTGCACAGTGTTGACAGTTTTTGACTATCTGTCGAGCAAGGTGTTTTGGGATTTGAAATTTTCTTACTAAGGTAGTAGAATTAACATGAAATTTGTCATGGAAAAGTTTTGATTGTTCTTCCACAGAAAGCACAAAGGAAGATCTAGTAGCCAAATCTACAATAGTGTTTCTTTTAGATAAAGGTCCTGGCAAATTAGTGTGGGCCCTGATATGTCCCACATAGAAAGGTTCACAATGTTGAAGGATTATTTTTTGTAGACTAGAAAAATAAGGAGCAATAGTAGAGTGTGGAAAGATATAAGGTACTGTTTCCAAAACAGATAAAGAGTTGACAATATAATAGCTGTCTGTTAATAGGTTAAAAGGCACATTATTTAATAATTTGAAAGCCATAGTTACTGCAGCCAATTCGATAACTTGAGCAGAGTGGGGTTGAATAATGAGAGTATAGACTTTGTCATTGATGAGAACAGCCCCAACTCCATTTTTAGATCCATCAGTAAAAATGGTTGTACAATTTTTTATAGGATTAGATCTGGTGACTTTAGGAAAAATGATGGGAGTATTTTTACAGAATTGGATCCAAGGATGTTTGGGGTAATGATTATCAAAAGTTGCAGTAGTGGTACAGTAGAGTACAGTCCAATCTGAATCATTATTTATTAGCCATGATAGTTGATTAACAGTATATGGAGTAACAATGGTTGTTGGTTGTACACCAAAGGTGGTGATACATGTTTCTATGCCTTTGAGTACTAGCTGAGCCATAGCGGTAGGATAGGACTGTAACATTTTTGTAGGAGAACTAGAGAGATGAATGCTTTGTAGTGGACCACCTTGCCATAAAACACCTGAGGGGCTATGAATCTCAGGAAAAATAATCAACATCAATGGCTGTGACGGATCACAGCAAACTATCTGACAAGATTGTAACTGTTCTTGAACCAATTGTATAGCCCCTTTTGTTTTAGGGGTCAGACTTCTACTAGAATTTAAATCAGGGTCACCTTTAAGGATGTCAAATAAAGGCTTTAACTCTCCTGTAGATAATTTTAAATAAGGTCTGATCCAATTGACATCTCCTAATAATTTTTGATAATCATTTAGGGTTTTTAATTGGTCTGTTCTGATAGTAAGCTTTAAAGGTTGGACTGTAGTAGCAGACAGTTTTGTTCCTAGATAATGTTGTAGTTCTCCTGTTTGTAATTTTTATGGTGCTATGGTTAATCCCTAAAAACTTAATTTTTCAGTCATGAACTGTAATGCCTGTGTTAGAATGTCTCTATCTTTATGACATATTAATATGTCATCTATATAATGATAGATAAGCAATTCCCGAAAGTGGTTTTTAAAGCTTTATCTACATATATTTGGCACATTGTAGGGCTATTGGCCATGCCCTGAGGCAACACTATCCATTCAAATCTTTGATCGGGTTGGGAATGATTTATGGCAGGCAGAGTGAAAGCAAATCTCCAACAATCCTTTCTATGGAGGGGAATGGAGAAAAAACAGTCCTTTAAGTCTAATATAATGGTGGGCCAGTGTTTAGGTAAAGCTGAGACTAATAGTAACCCAAATTGGATAGGTCCCATAGGGTACATTTGATTATTAATGGCCCAAAGATCATGTAATAACCTCCATTTTCCTGATTTTTTCTTAATGACAAATATTGGAGTATTCCAGGGAGAGGTAGAGGGTTGCAGGTGACCCGCATTAAGTTGCTCCCGTACTAATTCATGAGCAGCCTCTAGTTTTTCCTTAGTGAGGGGCCACTGTGGTACCGAACAAAGCTTATCGCTCAGGAAAGCGATGTTTTATCCTGTGGAAACACACAAACCGAGCCTTGGCTCTAGTAAAGCACCGGGTAAAGAAAAATTTAGACTCTATAACATAGTACAATACTCTAACAGTTGCTTAACCATAATTGTATAAACCCCTATTTTTAAGACTAATTGTTCTAAAGAATAAAACTTAACAGACACAAATTTAAGAGTAAATTAGTGTTTCCAAGAAATCCTTGTTATTTTACCATGTCATTTTACCATATAAATTAAACTTTGGTTTATATTAGAACATTAGTAATTCACCTTAGGAAAAACCTTAAATAGCTTTAAATGTTTCACATACATATAACCATCTTAGTTACATGCAAACTTGTTGAAACTTGCCCTTTACTTACCTAGACTTTCTTAGACTCACACAAGCACTTTCTTACCCAGAAACATTTCTTTTTCCCTTTTATTAAATATATTTCCATACCCAGAACCTTTTATTTTCTCTTTCCTATTTGTTGACCCCTTTTTGTTCACACTCTGAAACAACTCTTATGAATTTCTGAATTTAGATAAATTACTTTATTTTAACAAGATTAAATATTTTGTTATTTATAGTACTCTAATTGAAACACAGTTGAAACTTTTGGGACCCTTTGTATATAGAATTGCACTTGTTAGGACATAACTCTTAGTAACCTTGTTTTTAGTGATGACACAAAACAATTTTCTGTACAAACACATTTGAGTAATCCCATGCATGTCAATTCTAATTCACTTATTTTCTTAAAAGAAAAACCAAGATATTAGACAAGTGTCCTGAACAGTATTTGTTGTCTCTTTCCTGTTGAAGAAAAGTCCTAGAAACAATTGATATTAGACATTTTATTAACATCAACATTATATTAATTTGACCACCTAGAGACTTGCAAGTTATTTTCAAGACATTTTACTTCTATTCATTTACCCAATTTAAATCGAACCTTTTTAAATCACGTGAACCAAAAGTATCTGGATCCATTTTTAAATTTTAATTTAGGAGTGCTCAGTTTTGATACAGACAAAACATGACATCAAACAGCACGACACACACATAACACAAAATCAAAGACCTTGAAATTTTATAGGTGAATCTCCATTGCAATGTAACAGATGTTCAAAAAACTCTAGTTGAATAAAAAAAATAGAACTGATCAAAAAAATCATGAGCTCAAAAAAAATATGTAGAATTCAGAAAAAACAAGAGTCCTGGGAAAATGTTACGGCCGTTAATTACTTTAGTAAAGCACCATAAAATTTACTTTTGTTGGAGTTCAGGTAAAACTTTTTGCTCTTTTTTTTTTTTTCCCTTTCTTGGGTTTGAGACTGGTCTCCTACTGAACCTTCAAGCTTTCTCTATTTACATTTCAATGTAAGCCTTGACTGAGATTTGGATCTGAAAAGGGGAGAAAATGTTCCAGTAGAAACTTGATGCCTAGGGCATTTTAACCCTTAATCCTGGTTAGTAATCAATTCAGGTTTGGACGCAGAAAATTGTGAAACAATTATCTCCCAATATTTGTGGGGACTGGGGCTACTATATCATACTCCTTACTAGGACATGCCACTGATGGTTGGACTGGTTACTCCCTCCACACCGGCATATGTGGGACCTCTTGGCAAGAGGACTAGGTGGGCTGGGTGGGGCGAAGTTGGAGGAGGAGAAGGAATTAGCATAGAAGCCCAAGAAAGAAGAGACTTGAAGATAAGAAATCCATCTGCCTGCTCACTTGCGGAAGCTGTGTGCCAATATCTATGGTAGTCATTCCTTACCGGGAAGGCCCTACAGGGAGGGGAGAGGTTAGCAGGCCTTAAGGGCAGATAACGTAGGGCAGACTCCTAATGAGGGATCCTCCCCTAAACTGATTTCCCTCTTCCTAACAAGTTGTTCCTCACACCCAGTTTCATTTTCCTTGTCTTTCTCTGATCTTATTGACACCCTTTCTGATGCTTTAGACCTTTCCTCTTTTATTTCCTCCAAAATCTCTTCCCCTTGTTTTATGGCCTCTCTGCATTTTTCAATATTAACTCCATTAACCTTCTAATCAGTGCACTTCCCTTTACTTATAAACCCTCCTTAAAAGTGAGGTACCAACATGAAGAATTAAAAGGTTACACAGGATGAAAATAAGCAGCTTGCTTTACTGAGAAAGGATGGAAATCATCTATTTGGCTAAATCAGCTTATGAGGGGCTATGGGTCCAACCAACTCCAACCTGGGAACTGCTCGAGTGATGCAATCAACATCAGCAAAAAAGATCTGTTACTCCTTAAACTCTACAAGGGCTGTGACAGCTGCTTCCACTTTGAGAGCCTTGAGTTGAAGAGTTCTGTGCCCTGTTTCTTAAATGATTTGGTAACATCTTTCCCTCAACAGTAACCAATTTGCACTCATTAGCCCAACGTGTTTCCCTTCAGCACCTTGGGCAAAGTCCTGGGGCATAAGGTGTAACAGATTTTACTATAGTTATCTCTTATCTTTTGTTAGGGCATTATCTCCTTGCTGCTGATTTTGTGCATCCATTGAAGCATATTGGCCTTCTCCTATTAACATTTCAACATTTCTATTGGGAAACCTTGCCACTATGTTTCTGCAAGCAGTTTCAACAGCTATTTCTTGCCACTGAGCTCTCCAATTAGACATTGTCCTCCAGATAACACTGCTCTGCATACCTGTTTCCAATTAGTCTTAACTGCCTCTTTAAAGTTTTTCCAATGGTTGATGGTATCTCCATTTGCTCCTCAAATACAGGCAGGTTCTACAAATTTTGAAGCTCTTTGTATTAGGCTTAGGTTTCTCCTACCTTTTCCCCTTGTTCTTAAGTTTTCACTACCACTTGGTTATTCCTTTGGGGGGTTCTTTGTGTTAGACTTAGTTCCCCTTTTTCCCTTGTTCTTAAATTTTTTGAGCAATTGTTTTCTAGGTCACCACCACTCAATTTTTCCTCACTTTATTCTCTTTAAGAGTTCTTTTCTGTTGCTATTAGATCCTGTTCATGAAGATCCCCCTTGTGGCACACTGAGCAGCTTTTCTTCTATAAACCCTGGGCTTATTTCTACTAGGATTTGAACATATGATCATACAGTGGTTTCCTTATTTTCTAGTCCTTCCCCAGTGTTTCTTTCCCCCCCCAGCTGTTCCCACTGTGGGGTGTTTAAAAGGCCCTCATCCAAAAACCAAGGGGAAACCTTTCTATAGTATCGAGAAATGCTCTAGCTGTTTTTGCCTTTAATGGTGTCCCATGGTTTTTTTAATAGCTCCCTGAGGGGCTGTTGCACCCTGAGTTTAGACGTTTCAGACCCCATTGTTACTAATTTGAACAGCTTCAGTTATGGCAGTTACGATGACAAACAGTAGCCAAGCTGCCAGAAGCAACGAGACTGTTGAAAGGGAAATAGAGTTTGTTACCGCTTTTAGCGTGCTACTTTCACTTTAATACCTTTAATAAGGACCGCCTTTCGCTTAGTCCAGGTAGCCGCCTTTCGCGTGCTACTTTCACTTTAACCGGACCGCATTCCGCGTATCCCCGGACCGCCTTCCGCATGTCCTTACTTTCACTTTAACCGGATCGCATTCCGTGTATCCCCGGACTGCCTTCCACGTGTCCTTATTTTCCTTTAACCGGACCGCATTCTGCGTGTCCCGATAGTCGCTATACCGCGAACGTCGAGGCTGCCTCTCCTTTACCTGTTTACTTTTGACCTTTTTATAACCGGTTTAACTTATTAAAAAAATTTTTTTAGATATCTTACCTTGTTTTCTTTATAAAATTTTCATCTTCCCGGGTCTCGGCACCAGTTATCGTGTTCCCTCTGCCCGCAGAGAGAGACACGACAAACGTCTGAAGCTTTGGAAGTTTATTATGCACAGTCCCTCTCCTACACTTCACTCCTCTACCGCTTAACTCTCGCCTGCTTCGGCCGCTCCGCTTCTCCCACTCGGCTCTCGCCCTCACTCACACTCTTCTTCCTCGCTTCTACTCCCCCTCCCAGGAAGTTACCAAGCTTATATACACTTCAACCAATCAAGGGAGAGTACACGAGGTAAACGGCGAACAGCTGTAGGTATAGAATAGGCACACGAGAGAGGCATGCACTAATCACATTGTTAACTAGCTAATACTGTATGGCCAACCGCTTTTGGCTCAGCACCAGGCGCCATCTTGACCGTGCCCAAGGCTGGGAGTCCCGGGTACCCCGACAATTCTGTGCTCTATGCTCTGTGCTCTGTGCTCTCTACTTTGGCTCTATGCTCTGTGCTCTCTGCTCTGGGCTGTGTGATCTGGGTTCTGGCTCTAGGCTTTCTCTCAATATTCCGCATCTGGGCTCTGAAGTCTGCATCTATTCTCTGGGTACTGGCTCTGTACTCTGTGCTCTGGACTCTGCACTCATTGTTCTGGGCTCTGTCTCTGGGCACCTGCTCTCTTTTCTTGCTGAGGCTCTGTGCTCTGTGCTTTGGGTTCTGGGTCTTGGCTCCTGTTCTGAGACCAGAGCCCAGAGCCCAGAGCACAGTGTACAGAGCACAGAGCACAGACCTCAGAGATCAGAGACCATAGCACACAACCCACATCCCAGAGCCCAGAGTTCAAAGCCCATTTCACAGAAACCAGAGGATAGATGCAGAGTATAGAGACAGAAAACAGAGCCCACATCCCAGTCTCACAGAACAGAGCACCAAGAACAGAGACAGAGTATGGAGACAGACCCCAGAGTGCAAAGTGAAGAACACAGAACACAGAGCAGACAGCCAAAACCCAGAGAAGAGAGACAGAGTTCAGAGTCCAGACCCAGAGTTTGAACACAGAAACTAGAGCCAGAGCCCAGAGCAGAGAACATAGATTACAGAGAACAGAGCACAGAGTGAAGAGTACAGTGACCAGAGAACAGTGAACAGAGACCAGAACACATAGCACAGTGCCCAGAGAACAGAGCATAGCACATAAAGCAAAGAGCCTAGAGCCAGAGACCAGATCACAGAGCACAGACCACAGACCACAGAGCACAGAGCCCAGTGCACAAATCATCAAGCCCAGATCTCAGAGCATAGAGCATAGAGCCCTGTGCACTATGACCAGAGCACATAGCAGAGCCAGAGACCAGAGCACAAGCCAGAGCACAAAGACCAGAGACCAGAGACCAGAGCACAATACCCAGATCCCAGAGCACAGATCAGAGAGCACAGAGCCAGAGCTGAGAGCAGAGAATGCAGAGCAGAGCCCAGAGACAGGCCAAGCCCAGAGCCCAGAGCACACAGCACAGACCACAGAGCCCATGGGGCAAAGCAATGAGCCTAAAGCACAGAGATCATGGCATGGAACACATTCCCAGAGCCCAGTGAACAGAGTACAGAGACAGAACACAGAGCCCTCATCCCAGTCTCACAGTGCAGAGCACAGAGAACAGAGACACAGACCAGAGCCAGAGTCCAGAGTTCATGGTGTAGAACAAAGGGCACACAGCACAGTGCCAGGACCAAGAGAACAGAGATACAGTTCAGAGCACAGACCCAGAGTATTTAGAGAGAGCCAAGAGTCAGAGCCCAGAGCACAGAGCCCAGAGACCAGACCAGAGAGCACAGAGACTGAGCACAGAGCACAGATCCAGAACCAGTGTACAGAGATAGAGCATAGAGCACAGAGCACAGAGCGGAGAATGCAGAGCCACAGCCCAGAGTCAGATCCTAGAGCACAGAGTGCAGAGTACAGTGCCCAGAGCACAGAGCCCAGAGCCCAGAGCCCAGAGCCCACTGCACAGGGCCAAGAGTCAAGAACTCAGAAAGCAGAGAACATAGGCCAGAGCCCATAGCTCAGAGCCAGAACTAGAGAACACAGATAAGGAACAGAGCACAGAGCATAGTGTCCAGTGTTTAGAGCACAGAGTGCAGAGCAGAGAGCCAGATCCCAGGGCAGGAGTATAGAACCCAGAGCCCAGAGCTCAAAGCCTGAGCTAGAGTACAGAGAAAGTGCACAGAGTCAGAGAGCAGGGCTAGAGCCCAGAACTCTGTCTTTGTGCTCTCGACTGTGTGCTCTGTGCTCTGTTTAGTGCTCTGCCTCTGGTCTCTGTGCCTTTTACTCTGTGCTCTCTGCTCTGTCCACTGGACTCTGTGCTCTGGCTCTGTGCTCTGCACTCTGTGGTTTTGGCTCTGTGCTCTGGGCTCTTTCTCTGGGCTCTGTGCTCTGAGCTCATGCTCTGTGCTCTGGCTCTTTGCTCTGCACTCCTGATCTCCACTCTGACCTCTGTGCTCTGTTCTATGTACTCCTGCTCTGTGCTCTGTGCTTTGTGCTCTGTGCTCTGGCTCTGGGCTCTGGCCCTGGGGTCTGACTCTGCTCACTGTGCTCTGTGCTGTATGCCCTGTGCCATGGTCTCTCTTCTCTCATTTCTGTGTTCTGGCTCTCTCTCTGAATTCTGGTCTCTAGTCTCTGGGCTCAGGGCTATGTGCTTTGGGCTCTGGGCTGTGGTCTCTGTGCTCTGTGCTCTCCATTCTGTGCTGTGTGCTCTGGCTTTGTGTTCTGTACCCTGTGCTCTGCATCTATGCTCTGTGCTCTGTGCACTGTGCTCTGTGCTCTGGGCTCTGGGGTGTGGGCTGTGTGCTATGGTCTTTGGTCACTGAGCTCTGTGCTCTGTGCTCTGTGCTCTGTCTTGGAGCTCTGGTCTCTGGTTTCTGTGCTCTGTGCTCTGGAATCTGTGATTTGTGCTCTAGTCTCAGATCAGGAGCCAAGACCCAGAGCCCAGAGCGCAGAGCCCAGAGCCAGAGCACAGTGCAGAGAGCACAGAGTCAAGACCCAGAGTCAGAGACAGTGCCCAGAGCCAGAGCACAGAGCTCAGAGCACAGAGCCCAGAGCACAGAAAACACAGCAGGTGCCCAAAACCAGAGCCCAGAACATTGAGTGCAGAGCCCAGAGCACAGAGTACAGAGCCAGGACCCAGAGAATAGAGACAGACTTCAGAGCCCAGAAGCAGAGTATTGAGAGAGAACCTAGAGTCAAAGGCCAGAGCACACAGCCCAGAGCAGAGAGCACTGAGCACAGAGCCAGAGTACAGAGCACAGAGCACAGAGTATTGACCACAGATTCCAGAGACCAGAGACCAGAGCAGGGAGCACAGAGAACAGAGAACAGAGCTGAGAGTCAAGAGCCCAGACCCAGAGTACAGAACCAGAGTACAGAGACAGAGCAGAGAGCACAGAATACAGAGCACAGAATACAGAGCACAGAGACCACAGCACAGAGCACAGAGCCAGACATAGTGCACAGCACTGTGCCCAGACCCAGAGTGAGAGACAGTGTCCACAGACAGATCTCAGAGTATAGATCTCACAGAAACAGCACAAAGCACAGAGCTCTGAGACCAGAGATTATAGCACAGAACCCAGAGCACAGAAAACTCAGCAGGTGCCCAAAGCCAGAGCTGGGAAAGTTGAATGTACAGGACAGAACACAGAGTACAGAACCACGACCCAGAGAAGAGAGATAGACTTCAGAGCCCAGAAGCAGAGTATTGAGAGAGAGCCTAGAGTCAGAAGCCAGAGCACACAGCCCAGAGCAGAAAGCAATGAGCACAGAGCCAGAGCACAGAGCACAGAGCCAGAGGACAGACCACAGAGCACAGAACATAGAGCACAGAGTGCAGAGCACAGAGACTGGAGTACAGAGCACAGAGACCATAGCATGAAACAGAGAACAGAGAGCACAGACCCAGAGTACAGAGTTATGCAGAAAGTACAGAACCCAGAGCACAGAGTACAGAGCACAGATACCACAGCACAGAGCACAGAGCCAAACACAGTGCACAGAGCACTCTGCCCAGACCCAGAGTGACACAGTGTCCAGAGACAGATCTCAGAGAACAGATCTCAGAGACACAGCACAGTGCACAGAGTTCAGAGACAAGATATAATAGCACAGAGCACAGAACACTCAGCATAAACCACAGAATACAGAGTACAGAGCAGAGAGCACAGACCCAGAGCTCTCGGCTCTGGCCCTTAGCTCTGACTCTGCTCTGCACTCTATGCTTTGGACTCTGGTCACTGTGCTCTGTATTCTGTCCTCAGTATCAGTATTCCTGCACTGGGTCAGAGCTCTGGGCTCTGGGCTCTATTCTCTTTGCTCTGTCTCTGAACTCACTGCTCTGGTGTCTGTGCTCAGCACTCTGCTCTGTGCTGTGGGCTGTGTGCTCTGGGCTATGACTCTCAGCTCTGTCACAATACTCTGGTTCTGTGTTCTGAACTGTATCTCTGTTCTCTCTGTCCTGGCTCTGTGCTGTGTGCTCAGTGTTCTATAGCCTGTGCTCTGGGCTCTGACTCTGATCTGTGTCTCTGTTCTCTGTGCTCTGTGCTGTGAGCCTGGGATGTGGGCTGTGTGTTCTGTCTCTGTACTCTGAATCTAGCTCTGGGCTCTGTTCACTGGTTTCTGGGTTCTGTGTTCTGGGCCATGATCTCTGTGCTCTGGGCTCTGAGCACTGTGCTGTAGTATCAGTGTTCTTGGCTCTGGCTCTGTGCTGTATGCTCCATTCTCTAGGCCCTGTGCTCTGTGGTGTGGTCTCTGGTCTCTGTGCTCTGGCTCTGTGCTCTGTGCTGTCTGGTGGGGGTTGTGTGCTCTGGGCTATGGCTCTATGCTCTCTTTCAAAACTCTGGGTCTGTGCTTTGAACTGTATCTCTGTTCTCTTAGTCCTTGATTTGTGCTGTGTGTCTGTGTTCTGAGGTCTGTGGTCTATGCTCTGTGCTCTGTGCTCTGAGCTCTGTGTTCTGTCTCTGTACTCTAGGCTCTCATCCTGGGCCTGGCTCTGTGCTCTGGGCTCTGCACACTACATTCTGGCTTCTGGCTCTAGACTCCTGTACTGTTCTCTGTACTCTGTGCTCTGTGCTGTGTGTTCTGTGTTCTGTGGTTTGCACTCTGCCCTCTGATCTGGATCAGTGCTCTGGCTCTGTTCTCTGTCTTCTGTTCTCTGCACTCTGTGCCCTGGGCTCTGTGCTCTGTGCTCTGCACTCTGTGCTCTAGGATCTGACTCTGGGCTGTGGCTCTGCATTCTCTGCTCTGGGCTCTATGCTCTATCTCTGTACAATGGCTCTGGATCTGTGCTCAGTGCTTTCTGGTCTGGTCTCTGGGCTCTGTGCTCTGGGTTATGACTCTTGGCTCTCTCTCAATACTCTGGGTCTGTGCTCTGAACTGTATAAATTCTCGGTCCTTTCTTTGTGCTGTGTGCTCTGTGTTCTACACCTGTGCTCTGGACTCTGACTCTGGGCTGTTTATCTGTTCTCTGTGCTCTGTGCTGTGAGCATGGGATTAGGGCTCTGTGTTTTGTCTCTTTAATCTTGATCTATGCTCTGGGATCTGTTCATTGGGCTCTGGGCTCTGTGTTCCTTGCCATGATCTCTGTGCTCTGGGCTCTGTGCTCCTTGATTTGCACAATGGGCTCTGTGCTCTGTGTTATGTGCTCTGTGCTCTGTGCTCTGGGCTCTGTGCTCTGGTCACTGTACTCTTTACTCTGTGTTCAGTTCTCTGTAGTCTGTGTTCTCTGCTCTGGGCTCTGGCTCTGGCTCTAGTATCTGTCTCTAAACTCTGGGTGAGGGTTCTGAATTCTGTCTCTCTTCTCTGGGTCCTGGATGTGTGCTCTGTACTCTGTATTCTTCACTTCCTACTCTGGGCTCTGGCTCTGGGCTCTGTCTCTGTTCTCTGTGCTCTGTTCTGTGAGCCTGGGTTGTGGGCTCTGTGTTCTGTCTTTGTTCTCTAGATCTATGCTCTGTGCTCTGTGTCCTGGGCTCTGGGATGTGGGCAGTGTGCTATGGTCTCTGATCTCTGAGATCTGTGTTCTGTGCTCTGTCTTGGAGCTCTGGATGCTGGGCTCTTTGCTCTATGCACTGGGCTATTTGCTGTAGGCTCTGGTCTCAGAGAAGGAGCTCAGAGTCAGAGCCCAGTGGGCAGAGCCCAGAGCCAGAGCACAAAGTCCAGATCCAGAATCAGAGAGAGTGCACAGAGTCAGAGCCCAGAGCCCAGAGCCTAGAGCTCAGATACCAGAGCACAGAAAAAAGAGTAGTTGTCCACAGCCAGAGCCCAGAACACTGAGTGCAGAGCACAGAGCACCGAGTACAAAGCCAGGACACAGAGAATAGAAAAAGAATTCATAGCCCAGATGCAGAGTATTGAAGGGGAGCTTAGAGCCAGAGCCCAGATCACACAACCCAGAGCAGAGAGCACAGAGCACAGAGCCAGAGTACAGAGCACAGAGCACAGAGTGTAGAGCACAGAGACCAGAGTACAGAACACAGAGAACAGAGCACAGAGAAGAGAGCCAAGAGCCTAGACCCAAAGTACAGAACCAGAGTACAGAGACAGAGCACAGAGCACAGAACACATAGCACAGAGTACAGAGCACCGAAACCAGAGCACAGAGCATAGATCCTCAGCACAGTGCACAGAGCACTGAGCCCAGACCCAGAGTGAGAAACAGTGCCCAGAGACAGATCACAGAGCAGAGATCCCAGAGAGCAGAGCTCAGAAACACAGCACAGAGCTCATAGCTCAGAGACCAGAGAACATACACAGAGCACAGAGCACAGAGCCAAAGCTGTTGGCTCTGCCCCTGAGTTCTAGCTCTGTGCTCTGCACTCTGTGCTCTGGACTCACATCACTGTGCTCTTCACTCTGTGCTCTGTCTCTGTCTCTGTTCTCTGTCTCTGGCTCTGAGATCTGGACTCTGTGCTCTGTGCTCTGTGTTCTGTGTTCTCTTCCCCGGTCTATGTGCTCCGCACTCTGTTCTTTGGGCACTGGTTCTGGGGTTGGGCTCTGTACTCTGTGTTATTTGCTCTGGGCTCTTGTCACTGTCATTTTGATCTTTACTCTGTCCCTGTACTCTCATTCTGGCTCTGAGTTCTGAGCTCTGACCTCTGTGTTCTGTCTCTGTACTCTGTTTATGTGCTCTAGGCTCTGGCTCTAGGCTCTGGTTCTGTGCTCTGGTCTCTGTGTTCTGGGCTCTGGGCTCTGCACACTACATTCTGGCCTCTGGCTCTGGTCTGCTGCACTGTTCTCTGTACTCTGTGCTCTGTACTGTGTGCTCTGTGCTCTCTCTTATGGAATCTGCAATCTGGAATCTCGAGCATTGCTCTGGCTCTGTTCTCTGCACTTTGTGCACTGGGCTCTGTCCTCTGCGCTCTGTGCTCCATGCTCTGTTCTCTGTCCTCTGTGCTCTGTGTTCTGTCTCTATACTCTGGCTCTGGCTCTGTGCTCTTGTCTCTGAACTCTGCACTCTGTGCTCCTTGATTTTGCCCTTAGCTCTGTCTCTGTATTCTGGCTCTGTACTCTTGGTATGGACTCTCCTCTTTCTGCTCTGTGTTCTTGTCTCTGTGTTCTGTGCTCTAGTCTCCATGCTCTGCATTCTGTGCTCTATGCTATGTGTTCTGTGCTCTGTACTCCCTACTCTGTGTTCTCTGCTCTGGTCTTGGTCACTGTGCTCTGGTCTCTATGCTTCTTACTCTGTGCTCTGTTTTATGTACTCTTCATTCTGTGCTTTGGGCTCTGGCTCTAGGATCTGTCTCTAAACTCTGGGTCTGGGCTCTGAACTCATTCTCTCTTCTCTGGGTCCTAGCTTTGTGCTTTGTGCTCTATGTTCTGCACTCCATGCTCTGAGCACTGGCTCCAGGCTTATTCTCTGTTCTCTGTGCTCTCTTCTGTGAGCCTGGGATGTGATCTGTATTCTGTCTCTGTACTCTGGATCTATGCTCTGGGCTTAGTGCACTGGGCTCTGTGCTCAGGGCTCTGAGATGTGGGCTGTGTGCTCTGAGCTCTGTGCTCTGTGCTCTGTCTTGGAGCTCTCGTCTCTGAACTCTGTTCTCTGTGCTCTGTGCCTTTGGCTCTGGGCTCTATGCTCTGGTCTCAGAGCAAGAGCCAAGAGCCACTGCCCAGAGCACAAGGTGCAGAGCAAAAGCACAGATTCCAAAGCAAGTGCACAATACACAGGGCACAGAGTGCAGGCCCACAGTCAGATAGAGTGCCCAGACCTCAGAGCCCAGAGCACAGAGCCCAGAGAACAGAGCACAGAGCACAGAAAACAGAGCAGTTGCACAGAGCCAGAGTCCAGAGTCTGAGTGCAGAACACAAAGCACAGAGTACAGAGCCAGGACCCAGAAAAGAGAGACAGACTTCAGAGCCCAGACCCAGAGTATTGAGAGAGAGCCTAGAGCCAGAGCATGGAGCACAGAGCCAGAGCACAGTGCACATTGCACTGAGCCCAGACCCAGACTTGACAGACAGTGCACAGAGACAGAACAGAGAGCACAGATCCCAGAGACCAGAGCTCAGAGATACAGCAAAGAGCACAGAGCACAGAGAAGAGAGACAGAGCACAGAGCTCAAAGCATGGAGCACAGAGTAAAGAGCACAGAGAATAGAACCAGAGTTCTGGGCTCTGACCCTGAGCTCTGGCTCTGTGCTCTGCACTCTGTGCCCTGGACTCTGGTCACTTTGCTCTTTGCTCTGTGCTCTGTCTCTGTTCTCTGGCTGTGACTGTGAGCTCTGAACTCTGGGCTCTGTGCTCTGGGCCCTGGATTTGTTCTCTGGTCTCTGTGCTCTGGGCTCTGGGCTCTGCATACTACATTCTGGCCTCTGGTTCTGGGCTTCTGCAGTGTTCAGCGTACTCTGTGCTCTGTGCTGTGTGCTCTCTGCTCTGTGTTTTACACTCTGTGCTCTGGTATCTGGATCAGTGCTCTGGCTCTGTTCTCTGTCTTCTATTCTCTGCACTTTGTGCACTGGGCTCTGTGCTCTGGACTCTGCTCTGCACTCTGTGCTCTGTGTTCTCTCTCTGTACTCTGGCACTGACTCTATGCTGTGTGCTCTTGTCTCTGTGCTCTCTGCTCTGGTCTCTGTGCTCTGCATTCTGTGCTCTGTGCTGTGGGCTTTGTGCTCTAGGCTATGGCTCTAGGCTCTCTCTCAATACTCTGGGTCTGCATTCTGAACTCCATCTCTGTTCTTTCTGTCCTGACTCTGTGCTGTGTGCTCTGTGTCTACACCCTGCACTCTGGACTCTTGTTTTGGGCTCTGTCTCTTTTCTCTGTGCTCTGTGCTGTGAGCCTGGGATGTGGGCTGTGTGTTCTGTCTCTGTACTCTGGATCTATACTCTAGGTTCTGTTCAATGGACTCTGTGCTCTGTGTTCTGTGCCATGATCTCTGTGCTCTAGGCTCTGATCCCCTTGATTTGTGCAATGGACTCTGTGATCGGTTCTGTGTGTTCTGGGTTCTGGGTTCTGGGCTCTGGGCTTTCTGATTTTTGTTCTGCACTCTGTGCTCTCAGCTCTGACTCTGTGCTCTCTGATCTGTGCTCTAGGCTGTGGGCACTGTGCTCTGAGTACTAGTCTTGGTTATCTGTGCTCTGGTTCTGTGCTCTGGGATCTGGGTCTGTGTTCTGTGCTTTGGTCACTTTGCTCAGGGTTCTGGGTTCTGTGCTCTGTGCTCTGAGCTCTGGACTCAGTTATTTGTGCACTGTGCTCTGTGCTCTGTGCCATATGCTCTGTGCTGTGTGCTCTTTACTCTGTGCTCTGTTATCTGTACTCTGAGTTCTGTGCTCTGGGCTATGGCTCTAGGATATGTCTCTAAACACTGAGTCTGGAATCTCTACTCTGTCTCTCTTCTCTGGGTCCTGGCTGTGTAATCTGTGTTCTGTGTTCTGCACTTTGCATTCTGGGTTCTGGCTCCAGGTTCTGTCTCTGTTCTCTGTGATTTGTTCTGTGAGCCTGGGATGTGAGCTCTGTGTTCTGTCTCTGTACTCTGCATCTATGCTCTGTGCTCTGTGCACTGAGCTCTGGGCTCTGGGATGTGGGCTCTGTGCTATGGTCTCTGGTCTCTGAGCTCTGTGCTCTGTGCTCTGTGCTCTGTCTTGGAGCTCTGAACTCTGGGCTCTATGCTCTGTGCTCTGGGCTCTGTAATCTATGCTGTGATCTATGCACAGAGCAAGAGCCCAGATCCAGAACCCAGAGTACAGAGTGCAGAACAAAGAACAGAGCGCCCAGAGTCAGAGCACTGTGCTCTGTGCACAGAGCCAGAGGCCAGAGTACAGAGCACAGAGCATAGAACACGAGCACAGAGCACAAAACATAGAGCACAGAGCACAGAGCACAGAAAACACAGCAGGTGCCCAGAGCCAGAGCCCAGATTGTTGAATGCAGAGCACAGATAAAAGAATAGAGAACTAGAACCCAGAGAACAAAGACAGGCTTCAAAGCCCAGACTCAGAATATTGAGAGAGAGCGTATACCCAAGAGCACAGAGCACATAGCCCAGAGCACCGAAAACTGAGCACAGAGCCAGAGTGGAGAGCACAGAGCACAGGGCATAGAGCACAGAGTGGAGAGCACAGAGAATAGACCACAGAGCACAGAGCCAGAGCACAGTGCACAGAGCACTGAACCCAGACCCAGAGTGAGAAACAGTGCACAGAGGCAGAACCAGAGCACAGATCCCAGAGACCAGAGCTCAGAGATACAGCACAGAGCATAGAACTCATAGATCAGAGATCATAGCACAGAGACACAGCCCAGAGCATGGAGTGCAGAGAACAGAGCACAGAGCATAGAGAATAGACCCAGAACTCTGGGTTCTGACCCTGATCTCTGGCTCTGTGCTCTTCATTCTGTGTCCTGGATTCCTGTCACTGTTCTCTGGGCTCTGTGCTTTGTCTCTGTGTTCTGTTCTCTGGGCTCTGGGCTCCACAATGTGTCCTCTGGGTACTGGGTAGGGCTCGGACTCTGTGCTCTGTGATCTTTTCTCTGGACTCTGGTCACTGTCTTTGTGCTCTTTGCTCTGTCCCTGTACTCTGGCTCTGGCTCTGAGCTCTGGGCTCTGGGCTATGTGTTCTGTCTCTGTACCCTGTTTATGTGCTCTGTGCTCTGGCTGTGTGCTCTGGACTCTGGCCTCTGGACTCTGGGCTCTGCATACTACATTCTGGTCTCTGGCTCTGGCCTCCTGCACTGTTCTTTGTAATCTGTGATGTGGGCACTGTGCTCTCTGTTATGCACTCTGGGCACTGGGATCTGTATCAGTGCTCTGACTGTGTTCTCTGTCTTCTGTTCTCTGCACTTTGTGCACTGGGCCCTATGTTCTGGGTTCTGTCTCTGTACTCTCGCTCTGGCTCCGTGCTCTGGTGTCTGTGCTCTCTGCTCTGTTCTATGTGCTCTGGCTCTTTGCTCAGTGCTGTGGGCTCTGTGCTCTGGGCTATGGCTCTAGGCTCTCTCTGAATACTCTGGTTCTGGGTTCTGAACTGTATATTGTTCTTTATGTCTTGGCTCTGTGCTGTGTGCTCTGTGTTCTACACTGTGTGCTGTGGGTTCTGTCTCTGGGCTTTTACTCTTCACTGTGCTCTGTGCTGTGAGCCTGGGATGTGGACTCTGTATTCTGTCTATGTACTCTGGATCTATGCTCTGAATTCTGTTCACTGGGCTTTGGGCTCTGTGCTCTGTGCTCTGTATACTATTCTCTGAGCTCTGTGCTCTGCACTCTTTGCTCTGGGCACCTGGTCTGGGCTAGGTCTCTGTGCTCTGCCCTCTTTCCTCTGGGATCTGGTCACTGTCTTTGTGCTCTTCACTCGGCCCTGTACTCTGGCTCTTGATCTGAAGTCTGGGCTCTGAGCTCTGTGTTCTGTCTCTGTACTCTGTTTATGTGCTCTAGGATCTCGCCTCTGGGCTCTGGTTCTGTGCTCTGGTCTCTGTGCTCTGGGCTCTAGGCTCTGCACACTACATTCTGGCCTCTGGCTCTGGTCTCCTGCATTGTTCTCTGTACTCTGTGCTCTGTGCTGTGTGTTCTGTGCTCTGTGTTATGCACTCTGGGCTCTGGGACCTGGATCAGTGCTCTGGATCTGTTCTCTGTCTTCTGTTCTTTGCACTTTCTGCACTGGGTTCTGTGCTCTCTGCTCTGTGCTCTGCACTCTGTGCACTAGGCTCTGACTTTGGGTCCTGGATCTGTGCTCTGCAACCTCTGCTCTGTGCTGTGTGTTCTGTCTCTGTACTTTGGCTCTAGCTCTGTGCTCTGTGCTCTGGTCTCTGTGTTCTCTGCCCTGATCTGTGTGCTCTGCATTCTGTGCTCTGTGCTGTGGGCTGTGTGCTCTGGCTATGGTTCTATGCTCTCTCTCAATAATCTGGTTCAGGGCTGTGAACTGTATACCTGTACTCTCCATCCTGGCTCTGTGCTGTGTGCTCTCTGTTCTACACCCTGCGCTCTGGACCCTGGCTCTGTGTTGTGTCTCTATCCTCTGTGCTCTGTGCTGTGAACCTGGTATGTAGTCTGTGTGTTCTGTCTGTGTACTTTGGAACTATGCTCTGGGCTCTTTTCACTGGGCTCTGTGCTCTGTGCTCTGTGTTCTGTGCCATGATCTCTGTGCTCTGGGCTATGAGCTCATTGATTTGCACAATGGGTTCTGTGCTCTGTGCTGTGTGCTCTGGTCTCTGTCCTCTTGGCTCTGTGCTCTGTGATCTGCACTCTGTGATCTTTGCTCTGGCTCTGTGCTCTCTGATCTGTGCTCTGGGCTCTGAGCACTCTGCTCTGTGCTCTGGTCTCTGGTCTCTGTGCTCTGCGCTGTGGTCTCAGAGCAGGAGCCAAGAACCAGAGCCCAGAGTCAGAGCACAGTGCACAGAGCGCAGAGTCAGAGACAGTGCCAAGAGCCAGAGCACAGAACACAGCGCATAGAAATCACAGCAGGTGCCCAGAACCCGAGCTGAGAACGCTGAGTACAGAGCACAGAGCACAGAATACAGAGCCAGGACCAGAGAACAGAGAAGGACTTCAGTGCCCGGAAGCAGAGTATTGAGAGAGAGTATAGAGTCAGAGCTCAGAGCACACAGCCCAGAGCAGAGAGCACACAGCACAGAGCACAGACTGCAGAGTACAGAGAAAAGAGCACAGAGCACAGAGCCTGAGCACAGTGCACACAGCACTGTCCCAGACCCAGAGTGAGAGACAGTGCCCAGAGATAGAACCCAGAGCAGAGATCCCATGAACCAGAGCTCAGAGAGATAGAGGTCAGATATCAGAGAACATAGCACAGGGCACAGAGCATATAGCATAGAATGCAGGGCACAGAGCGCAGAGCACAGACACAGCTCTGGGCTCTGGTCCTGAGCTCTGGCTCTGTGCTCTGTGCTCTGTGTTCTGGACTCCGGCCACTGTCCTCTGTGCTCTGTGACTTGTCTCTCTACTCTTTCTCTGACTCTGAGCTCTGGGCTCTGTGCTCTATGTTCTGTGTTCTGTGTTCTGTTCTCTTGGTTCTGTGTTCCCCACTCTGCTCTCAGCACTGGCTCTGGACTTGGGCTCTGTGCTCTGTGCTCTTTGCTCTTGGATCTGGTCACTGTCCTTGTGCTCTTTGCTCTATCCCTGTACTCTGGCTCTGACTCTGAACTCTGGGCTCTGAGCTCTGTGTTCTGTCTCTGTACTCTGTTTATGTGCTCTAGGCTCTGACAATGGGTTCTGGCTCTGTGCTCTGGTCTCTTTGCTCTGGGCTCTAGGCTCTGTACACTGCATTCTGGCCTTGGGTTCTGGTCTGCTGCACTGTTCTCAGTACACTTTGCTCTGTCCTGTGTGCTCTGTGCTCTGTGTTATGCACTCTGGGATCTGGGATCTGGATAAGTACTTTGGCTCTATACTCTGTCTTCTGTTCTCTGCACTCTGTGCACTGGACTCTGTGCTCTCTCTACTCTGTCTCTGGTCCTGTGCTCTGTGCTCTGGTCTCTGGGGTCTGCACACTCTGCTCAGTGCTGTGGGATGTGTACTCTGGTCTATGGCTCTAGGCTCTCTCTCAATACTCTGGTTCTGGGTTCTGAACTGTATATTGTTCTTTTGGTCCTGGCTCTGGGCTGTGTGCTCTGTGTTCTAAACCCTGTACTCTGGGTTCAGGCTTTGTGCTCTTCTTCTTTTCTCTGTGCTCTGTGCTCTGAGCCTGGGATGTGGGCTATGTGTTCTTTCTCTGTACTCTGGATGTATGCTCTGAGCTCTGTCACTGGACTCTGTGCTCTGGGCTCTGGGCTCATTGATTTGGGCAAAAGGCTCTGTGTTCTATGCTGTGTGCTCTGGTCTCTGTGCTCTGGGCTCTGTGATCTGCTCTGTGCTTTGTCCTGTGAGCCTGGGATGTGGGCTCTGTGTTCTGTCTCTGTACTCTGGATCTATGCTCTGGGCTGTGTGCACTGGGCTCTGAGCTCTGGGCTCTGGGATGTGGGCTGAGCTTTCTGGTCTCTGATCAATGAGCTCTGTGCTTTGTGCTCTGTCTTGAAGCTCTGATCTCTGGGCTCTGTGCTGTGCTCTTTGCTTTGTCTCTGTACTCTGGCTCTGACCCTGAGCTCTGGACTCTGGGCTTTGTTCTCTGTGCTGTGTTTTCTGTTCTCTGCCCTCTGGACTCCACACTCTGTGCTTTGGGCACTGACACTGGGCTCAGGCTCTGTGCTCTTGGCTCTTTGCTCTGGGCTCTGGTCACTGTCCTTTTACTCTTTGCTCTGTTCCTATACTCTGGCTCCAGCACTGAGCTCTGAGCTCTGTGTTCTGTTTCTGAACTCTGTTTATGTGCTCTAGGCTCTGGCACTGGGCTCTGGCTCTGGGCTCTGATCTCTGTGCTCTGGTCTCTAGGCTCTGCACACTTCATTCTGGCCTCTGGCTCTGGGCTGCAGCACTGTTCTCTGTACTCTGTGATCTGTGCTATGTGTTCTGTCTTATGCACTCTGCACTCTGGGATCTAGATCAGTGCTCTGGCTTTGTTCTCTGTCTTCTGTTCTCTGCACTCTGGTCTCTGGGCTCTGGCTCTCTGCTCTGTGTTCTGTGCACTGCCTTCCATGCTCTGCGCTCTGTTGTCTATGCTCTGTTCTCTGTGTCTGTGCTCTGTGCTTTGTGCTCTGGGCTGTGTGCAATGGTCTCTGGCTCTAGGCTTTGTCTCAATACTCTGGGTCTGGTCTCTCTTCTCTGTCTCTGTTCTCTGGGTCTGTCTGTATGTTCTGTGCTCTATACCATATAGTCTGCACTGTGGGCTCTGGGTCTGGGTTCCTGCTCTGTATTCTCTGCTCTGTGCTCTGTACTCCCTACTCTGTGCTCTCTGGTCTGCTCTGTGGTCACTGTGCTCTGGTCTCTGTGCTCTTTACTCTGTGCTCAGTTTTCTGTACTCTGCTTTTTGTGCTCTGAGCTCTGGCTCTAGGATTTGTCTCTAAACTTTGGGTCTGGGCTCTGAACTCTTTCTCTCTTCTCTTGGTCCTGGCTGTGTGCTCTGTGCTCCATGTTCTGCACTCCATGCTCTGAGCTCTGGCTCTGGGCTCTTTGTTCTCTGTACTTTCTTCTGTGAGCCTGGGATGTAGTCTCTGTGTTCTGTCTCTGTACTCTGGATCTATGCTCTGGGCTCAGTGCATTAACCTCTGTACTCTGGGCTCTGAGATATTGGCTGTGTACTACAGTCTCTGGTCTCTGAGCTCTTTGCTCTGTGCTCTGTATTGGAGTTCTGGTCTTTGGGCTCTGTGCTCTTGGTTCTGGGTTCTGTGCTCTGTGTTCTCTGCCATGTCTCGGTACTCTGGGTCTGGGCTCTTGGCTTTGTGCCCTGCCCTCTGTGCTCTGTGCTCTGTGCTCTGTGCTCTTTGTTTTGCTGTGTGCTCTGTGCTCTGTGCTCTGTGCTCTGGGTTCTGGTCTCTGGCTCTAGAGTCTGTCTCAAACCTCTGGGTCTGGACTCTGTATTCTGTTTCTGTTCTCTAGGTCTGGCTCTGTGTTCTGTGCTCTGTGCTCTGTACTCTGAGCTGTGTGCTATGGGTCTGGGTTCCTGCTCTGTTTTCTCTACTCTGCACTCTGAGCTCTGGTCTCTGGTCACTGTGTTCTGGTCTCTGTGCTTTCTCTACTCTGCACTCTGAGTTCTGGTCTCTGGTCACTCTGTTCTGGTCTCTGTGCTCTTTACTCTGTACTCTGCTTTCTGTGCTCTGGATCTGTCTCTAAAGTCTGGGTCTGGGCTCTGAACTCTGTCTCTCTTTTCTGAGTCCTGGCTGTGTGCTCTGTGCTCTGTGTTCTTCACTCCATGCTTTGGGGTCTGTCTCTGGGCTCTATCTCTTCTCTATGCTCTGTTCTGTGAGCCTTGGATGTGACCTCTGTGTTCTGTCTCTGTACTCTGGATATATGCTCTGGGCTCAGTGGACTGGGCTCTGTGCTTTGGGCTCTGGGTTGTGGGCAGTGTGCTATGGTCTTTGGTCTCTGATCTCTGTGCTCTGTGCTCTGTCTTGGAACTCTGGTCTCTGGGCTCTGTGCTCTGTGCTCTGTGCTTTGTGCTTTGTCTCTGTACTATGACTCTGGCTCTGAGCACTAGGCTCTGGGCTCTGTGCACTGTGCTCTGTGCTCTTTTCTCTGGGCTCTGTGCTCAGGGCACTGGCCCTGGGTTGGTGCACTATGCTCTGCACCCTTGCTCTGGGCTCTGGTCACTGTCCTTGTGCTCTTTTCTCTGTCCCTGTACTCTGGCTCTGACTCTGAGCACTGGACTCTGAGCTCTGTGTTCTCTCTCTGTACTCTATTTATGTGCTCTAAGCTCTGACTCTGGGGTCTGGTTCTGTGTTCTGGTCTCTGTGCTCTGGGCTCTGGACTCTGCACACTACATTCTGGCCTCTGGTCCTGGACTCCTGCACTATTCTCTGTACCTTGTTCTGTGTGCTCTGTGCTCTCTGTTATGCACACTGCACTCTGGGATCTGGATCAGTGCTCTGGCTCTGTTCTCTGCACTCTGTGCTCTGGACTCTGTCTCTGTGCTCTGTGCTCTGTTCACTGGGCTCTGTGCTCTGGGCTCTATCTCTGTGCTGTGTTCTCTGCACTCTAGGCCCTGGGCACTGTGCTCTGTGCTCTGTCTCTCTACTCTGGGTCTGGGCTCTTAGATTTGTGCCCTCCCCTCTGTGCCCTGTGCTCTGTGCTCTGTGCTTTGTGCTCTGGCTCTGTACTCTGTGCTCTGGGCTGTGTGCCTGGTCTCTGGCTTTAGGCTCTGTCTCAATTCTCTGGGTCTGTTCTCTGTATTCTGTGTCTGTTCTCTGGGTCTGGCTCTGTGTTCTGTGCTCTGTGCTCTATAATCTGCACTGTGGGCTCTGGGTCTGGGTTCCTGCTCTGTTTTCTCATTTCTCTGCTCTGTGCTCTGGTCTCTGGTCACTGTGCTCTGGTCTCTGTGCTCATTACTCTGTGTTCTGTTCTCTGTACTCTGCATTCTGTGCTCTGGGCTCTGGCTCTAGTGTCTGTCTCTAAACTCTGGTTCTGGGATCTGAATTCTGTCTCTCTTCTCTGAGTCCTCACTGTGTGCTCTATGCTTTGTGTTCTGCACTCTGTGCTTTGGGCTCTGGCTCTGGGCTCCTCTCTGTTCTCTGTGCTCTGTTCTGTGAGCCTTGGATGTGGGTTCTGTGTTCTGTCTCTGTATTCTAGATGTATGCTCTGAGTTCAATAGACTGGGCTCTGTGCTCTGGTCTCTGGGATGGGGGCTGTGTGCTATGATCTCTGGTCTCTGAGCTCCTCACTTTGTGCTCTGTCTTGGAGCTCTGGTCTCTGGGCTTTGTGTTCTGTGTTGTGGGCACTGTGATCTGTCCTCTGGTCTCAGAACAATAGCCCAAAGCCAGATCCCAGAGCACAGAGCACAGATCACAGAGCATATAGTACATAGTACAGAAAACAGAGCAGGTGCCCAGATCCAGAGCCCAGAACACTGAATGGCAGAACAGTACAGAGTACACAGCCAGGACCCAGAGAACAGAAACAGACTTCGGAGCCCAGACCCAGTGTATTGAGAGAGAACCTAGAGCCAGAGCCCAGAGCACACAGCCCAGAGCAAAGAACACAGAGCTCAGAGTGCAGAGACCAGAGCACACAGCAGAAAGCCAAGAGTGCATACACAGAGTACAGTGCCAGAATACAAAGACAGAGCTCAGAGCACAGATCACAGAACACAGAGTGCAGAGCACAGAAACCAAGCAGAGAGCACAGAGATAGAGCACCAAGCCCAGACCCAGACTGAGAGACAGTGCCCAGAGACAGACCATAGAGCACAGATCCCAGAAACCAGAGCTCAGAGACAAAGCCCAGAGCACAGAGCCCAGAGCCCAGAACATAGACCCAGTGCTCTAGGCTCAGGCCCTGAGCTCTGACTCTGTTCTCTGTGCTCTGTGTTCTGGACTCCAGTCACTGTACTCTGTTCTCTGTGCTCTGTCTCTGTTCTCTGGTCCTGGCTGTGAGCTCTGGACTTTGGCCTCTGTCTCTGTGCTCTGTGTTCTGTTCTCAGGGCTCTGTGCTCTGGGTACTGGCTCTGGTCTCAGGCTTTATGCTCTGTGCTCTTTGCTCTGGGCTCTGGTCATCACTGTCCTTGTGCTCTTGGCTCTGTCCCTGTACTATGGCTCTGGCTCTGAGCTCTGGATTCTGGGCTCTGTGTTCTATCTCTGTACTCTGTTTATGTGCTCTGGTTCTCTGCTTTGTGTTCTGTACTCTAAGCTCTGTGCTCTGGCTCTGTGCTCTGAGCTCCTTGCTCTATGCTCTGTGCTCTGTGCTCTGGCTCTGGGCTCGGTTTCTGTATGCTGTGCACTGTGCTCTGGCTCTGTGCTCTGCAATCTGGGCTCTGGGATCTGTACTCTGGATTCTGTGCTCTGTACTCTGTCTCTGGCTCTGGGATCCTGGTCTCTTCTATGTGCTCTATGCTCTGAGCATTGTGCCCTGGGTTCTGGGCTCTGTACTCTATTTCCAGACTATGTGATCTGACTCTGTGATCTCCACTGTGTACTCTGGGCTCTGGATCAGTGCTCTACACTATGTTCATTGGGCTGTGGATCAGTGCCCTAGCTCTGTGCTCTGTGCTCTGCAATGTGTGCTCTGTGCTATGTTCTTTGTGCAGTGGCTCTGTGCTCTGTACTCTGTACTGTGTGCTCTGGGCTCTGGATCAGCTCTGTGCTCTGTGCTCTGTGCTCTTTGCTCTCCACTCTGCACACTGGGCTCTGGCTCTGTGCTCTGGCTATTTGTCCTTGCCCTGTGTTCTGCACTCTGCACTCTGGTCTCTGGATCAGTGCTCTGTCTTTGTTCTCTGTGTTCTGTGCTCTGCCCTCTGTCTTCTGGGCTCTGGCTCTGTGCTCTGTGTTCTCTGCTGTGGTCTCTGTGCTCTGTGCTCTGGGCTCTGTGCTGTGGTCTCTGTGCTCTGTGCTCTGTGCTCTGGTCTCAGAGCAGGAGTCTATAGACCTACAACCCAGTGCACAGAGTGTAGAGCAAACAGCACAGAGCACAGAGCTAGAACATTGCACAGAGCACAGAGTCCAGACCCAGATTCAGAGACAGTGCCCAGAGCCAGAGTCCTGAACCCAGAGCCCAGAGACCAGATCACAGAGCACAGAGCACAGAGTGCAGTGCATAGAGACCAGAACACAGAGCGCAGGGACCAGAGCACAGAGCAAAGAGCCATGAGCCCAGACCCATATTACAGAGCCAGAGTATAGATACACAGCACAGACTACAGAGCACAGTGACTAGAGATCAGAGCACAGAGCCCAGTGCCCAGTGCCCAGAGCCTAGAGCACAGGGCCCAGAGCACAGAGAACAGAGCTCAGGAAAGAGCACAGAGCACAGAGCACATGGCAGAGAGCACAGGGCCCAGAGCACAGAGCCCAGATCACAGAGCCAGAGCTCAGAACCCAGAGCCCAGAGCCCAGAGCACAGATTACAGAGCACAGAGCACAGAAAACAGAGCAAGAGTTCAGAGCCACAGTTCACAGCACTGAGTGCAGAGCACAGAACCAGGGCCCAGAGAATAGAGACAGAATTCAGGGACTAGACGCAGAGTATTGACAGAGAGCCTAGAGATAGAGCCCACAGCCAGAGCCCAGAGCATACAGCCCAGAGCAAAGAGCACAGAGTTCAGATCATAGAGATCAGAGCACAGTGCACAGAGACCAGAGCACAGAGCACAGAGCCATGAGTCAATTTGCAGATTACAGAGCCAGAATACAGAAACAGAGCACCGACCACAGAGTACAGTGACTAGAGACTAGAGCCCAGAGCCCAGAGTGCAGAACACAGAGCCAGAGCCCAGAGCCAAGAACACAGAGTACAGAGCACAGAGCACACAGCACACAAAACAGAACACAGAGCAAAGAGCACAGAGCACAGAGCACAGAGACCAGATAATGGAGCTCAGTGACAGAGCCAGTGCACAGAAATGAGAGACCAGAGATCATAGCACAGGGCACACAGTACAAAGCACAGTGAGCAGAACCAGATCCAGAGTGAAGAGCACAGTGTGCAGGGCACAGAGTACAGAGCCAGAGCACAGAGCACAAAGAACAAAGCACAGAGCAGGAGTACAGAGCGCAGAGCACAGAGCTAAGAGTGGAGATCAGGAGTAGCGAGCACAGAGCCAAAGCCCAGAGCAAGAGTCCAGAACACAGAGCCCAGAGCACAGAGTGCAGAGCACAGAGCCCAGAGGACAGAGCACAGAGCAGAGAGTAAAGAGCACAGAGACCAGAGACAGAGCACAAACCAGAGCACAGAGCACAGAGCTGAGAAGCACAAAGACAGCGTTCTGGGCTCTGACCCTTTTCTCTGGATCTGTGCTCTGTGCTCTCTCTCTGTACTCTGGCTCAGTCTTTGAGCTTTGGGCTCTAGGTTCTGTGTTCCTGCTCTGGGCTCTGGCTCTCTGCTCTGCACTCTGTGCTGTAAACTCTGGTCACTATGCTCTGTGCTCTGTACCTTGTCTTTGTTCTCTAGTTCTGGCTCTGATCTATGGTTCTGGCCTCTGTTTTCTGCATTATGAGCTCTTGTCTCTTGGTTATGTTCTCTGGGTTCTGGGCTCTGTGTTTTGTGCTCTGGGCTTTGTGCTCTGTGCTCTGGGCACTGCTCTGGGCACTGTGCTCTGTACTCTGGTATCTGGTCACTGTGCCCTTTGCTCTGTGCTTTGTCTCTGTACTCTTGATCTGACTCTAAGTTCTGGGCTCTATGCTCTGTGCTCTATGTTCTGTGCTCTTGGATCTTGGCTCTTGGCTCTGGGCTTGGGATGTGGTCTCTGTGCTCTGTGTTCTGTGTTTTGTGCTTGTTCTCTGGGTACTGTGATCCATGCTCTGGTCTCTGTTCATTGTGCTCTGTGCTCTGGGCTTTGTGTTCTGTGATCTGCACTCTGTGCTCTGTGCTCTGCACTCTGTTCTCTGGGCTCTAGCTCTGTGCTCTCAGCTCTGAGTTCGGGACTCTGGGCATTGTGCTCTGTGCTCTCTTCTCTTTCTTTGTACTCGGGCTCTGGCTCTGAACTCTGGGCTCTGACTTCTGTGCTCTGTGTTCTGTGCTCTTGGCTCTTGGCTATAGCTCTGTGCTCTTTGCTGTGGTCTCTGTGCTCTGTGCTATGTTTTGTACTCTGGGCTCTGGGCACTGTGCTCTGAGCTCTGGTCTCTGCTCATTTTGCTCTGTGCTCAGTGCTCTGCAGTCTGTGCTCTGGGTTCTGCATCAGTGCACTTGCTGTTCTCTGTGCTCTGTGCTGTGCACTCTGTCTTTTGGGCTCAGGCTGTGTGCTCTGTGCTCACTGCTCAGGGCTCTGTGCTGTGGTCAGTGTGCTCTCTGCACTGTGCTCTGGTCTCAGAGCAGGAATTTAGAGCCAGTGCACAGTGCACAGAATTCAGAGCAAAGTGCACAGAGTACAGATCACAGAGCACAGAGCACAGAAAACAGAGGAGGAGCACAGAGCCAGAGTCCAGAGCACTGAGTCCAGAGTACAGAGTGCAGAGAATAGAGCTAAGACCCAGAGAACAGAGACAGAGTTCAGAGACCAGACACAAAGTATTAAGAGACAGCCTAGAGCCAGAGCCCATAGTATACAGCCTAGAGCACAGAGCACAGAGCCCAGAGCGCAGAGCACAGAACACACAGCACATAGCTCATAGCTCAGAACACAGAGATCATAGCACATAGCACAGAGCATAGAGCATAGAGCACCTAGCACAGAGCACAGAGTACAGGGCACAGAGCCCAAACTATTGGCTCTGGCCTTGATTTCTATCTCTGTTCTCTGCACTCTGTCTTCTGGACTCAGGTCACTATGCTCTGTGCTCTGTGCTCTGTGCTCTGTACTCTGTCTCTGGCTATGAGCTCTGGCCTCTGTGCTTTGTGCTCTGTTTTCTGTTCACTGGACTATTAGCTCCCCACTCTGTGCTCTGGGCACTGGCTCTGGGCTCAGACTCTATGCTCTGTGCTATTTGCTCCAGTCTCTGATCACTGTCCTTTGCTCTTTTTTCTGTCCCTGTACTCTCACTCTTGCTCTGAGTTCTGAGCTCTTAACTCTGTGTTCTGTCTCTGTACTCTGTTTATCTTCTCTAGGCTCTGGCTCTGGGCTATGGCTCTGTGATCTGGTCGCTGTGCTCTAGGCTCTGAGCTCTGCACACTACATTCTAGCCTCTGGCTCTGGGCTACTGCACTGTTCTCTGTACTCTGTGCTCTGTGCTGTGTGCTCTGTGCTCTGTGTTTGCACTCTGCGCTCTGGAATCTGGATCAGTGCTCTGGCTCTCTTCTCTGTCTTCTATTTTCTACACTCTGTGCCCTGGGCCCTGTGCTCTCAGCTCAGTGCTCTGCACTCTGTGCTCTAATCTGATTCTGGGCTCTGGCTCTTTGCTCTGTGCTCTGTACTCTGTGCTCTGTGCTCTGTCTCTGTACTCTGGCTCTGGCTCTAAGCTCTGTGCTCTGGTCTCTGTGTTCTCTGCTCTGGTCTCTGTGTTCTGCACTCTGTGCTCCCTGCTGTCAGCTGTGTGCTCTGGGATATGACTCTTGGCTCTTTCTCAATACTCTGGGTCTGTGCTCTGAACTGTACCTCTTTTATCTCAGTCCTGGCTCTGTGATGTGTGCTCTGTTTTCTACTACCTGTCCTCTGGGCTCTGATTCTGGGATGTGTCTCTGTTCTCTGTGCTCTGTGCTGTTAGCCTGGGATGTGGGCTGTGTGTACTGTCTCTGTACTCTGGATCTATGTTCTGGACTGTGTTCACTGAGATCTGGGCTCTGTGATCTGTGCCATGATCTCTGTTTTCTGGAGTCTGTGATAATTGATTTGCGCAACGGGCTCTGTACTCTGAGCTCTGTGCTCTGTGTTCTGTGTTCTGCCCTCTGTGCACTTGGCTGTAGCTCTGTGCTCCCTGACCTGTGTTCTGGGATCTAGGTACGGTGCTCTGTGCTCTGCTCTCTGGTCTCTGTGCTCTGGCCTCTGTGTCTGTGCTCTGTGTTCTGTTCTCTGTTCTCTGTGCTCTGGTCTCTGTGTCTGGGCTCTGTGCTTTATGCTCTGTTCTCTGGGCAATGCGCTATGTGCTCTGGTCTCTTATCACTCTGCTCTGGTCCCTGTCTTTTTACTTTGTGCTCTGTTCTCTGTATTCTGCTTTCTGTACTCTGGGCTCTGGCTCTAGGATCTGTCTCTAAACTTTGGGTCTGGACTCTGAACACTGTCTCTCTTCTCTGGGTCCTGGCTGTGTGCTCTGTGCTCTGTGTTCTGCACTCTGTACTTTGGGCTCTGGCTCCGAGCTCTGTCTCTGTTCTCTGTGCTCTGTTCTGTAAGCCTGGGATGTGGGCTCTGTGTTCTGTCTCTGTACTTTGGATCTACACTCTGGGATCTATGTGTTGTGCTCTGTGCTCTGGACTCTGGGATGTGGGCTTTGTGCTATGGTCTCTGGTCTCTGAACTCTGTGCTCTGTGCTCTGTCTTGGGGCTCTGGTTTCTGTGCTCTGTGCTCTGTACTCTGGGCTCTGGGCTCACTGTTCTTTGCTCTGGTCTCAGAGAAGGAACACAGAAACAGAGTCCAGCATGCAGAGCCCAGAGCCAAAGCACAGTGCACAGAGCACAGAGTACAGACCCAGAGTCAGAGACAGTGCCCAGAGCCAGAGCACAAAGCACAGAGCCCAGAGCACAGAAAAATGAGCAGTGCCTACAGCCAGAGCCCAGAACACTGAGTGCAGAGCACAGAGCACAGAGTACAGAGCCAGAACCAAGAAAACAGACTTCAAAGAGATGCAGAGTATTGAGAGAGATCCTAGATCCAGAGCCCAGAGCACACAGCCCAGAGAGAGAGCACAGAGCCTGGAGCACAGATCACAGAGTGTAGAACACAGAGACCAGAGCACAGAGAACAGAACATAGAGAACAGAGCACAGAGACCAGAGCATAGAGTGCAGAGCACAGAGTATAGAGCAGAGAATATAGACTCAGAGCTCTGGGCTCTGGCCCTGAGCTCTGGCTGTGCTTTGCACTCTGTGCCCTGGACTCCAGTCACTGTGCTCTGTGCTCTGTGCTCTGTGCTCTATCTCTGTACTCTGGCTCTGGCTCTGTGCTCTGTGCTCTGTGCTCCGTTCTCTGGGCTCTGTGCTCTGCACTCTGTTTTCTGGGCACTGGCCCTGGGCTGGGGCACTATGGTCTGCACCCTTGCTCTGGCCTCTGGTCACTATACTTGTGCTCTTTGCTCTGTCCCTCTATTCTGACTCTGTTTCTGAGTTCTGGGCTCTGAGCTCTGTGTTCTGTCTCTGTACTCTGTTTATGAGCTCTAGGATCTCGACCTGGGCTCTGGCTCTGTGCTCTGGTCTCTGTGCTCTGGGCTCTGAGCTCTGCACTCTACATTCTGGCCTCTGGCTCTGGGCTCCTGCACTGTTCTCTGTTCTCTGTGCTCTGTGCTGTGTGCTCTGTGCTCTGTGTTCTGCACTCTGGGCTCTGGGATCTGGATCAGTGCTCTGGCTCTGTTCTCTATCTTCTGTTCTCTGTACTCTATGACACTGGACTCTGCCTCTGTGCTCTGTACTCTGGTCTCTGTGCTCTGCACTCTGCTCTGTGCTGTGGGCTTTGTGCTCTAGACTATGGCTCTTGGCTCTCTCTCAATATTCTGGGTCTGTGCTCTGAACTGTATCTCTCTTCTCTCAGTCCTTGCTTTGTTCTGTGTGCTCTGTTTTTTATACCCTGTGCTCTGGGCTCTGACTCTGGGCTGTTTATCTGTTCTCTGTGCTCTGTACTGTGAACCTTGGATGAGGGCTCTGTGTTTTGTCTCTTTAATCTGAATAAATGCTCTGGCATCTGTTCACTGGGCTCTGGGTTCTGTGTTCCATGCCATGATCTCTGTGCTCTGGGCTCCGTGCTCATTTATTTGCACAATGGGCTCTGTGCTGTGTGCTGTGTGCTCTGGGTTCTGGGCTCTGGGCTCTGTTCTCTGGTCTCTGTGCACTTGTCTCTGGCTCTGTGCTCTCTGATCTGTGCTCTGGGCTCTGGGCACTGTAATTTGTGCTCTGGTATCTTGTCTCTGTGCTCTCTCTCTGTGCTCTGTATTCCATGCTGAGGGTTGTGTGCTCTGGGCTATCGCTCTAGGCTCTCTTTCAATACTCTGTGTCTGTGCTCTGAACTGTTTCTCTGTTCTCTTGGTCCTGGCTCTGTGATGTGTCCTCTCTGTTCTATACCCTCTGCTCTGGACCATGGCTGTCGGCTGTCTCTGTTCTCTGTGTTCTACACTGCGAGCCTGGGATGAGGGCTCTGTTTTCTGTGTCTATATTCTGGATCTATGCTCTGGTCTCTGTTCACTGTACTCTGGGCTCTGTGTTCCATGCCATGATCTCTGTGCTCTGGGTTCTGGGAATGTTGATTTCCCAATGGGCTCTGTGCTCTGGCCTGTGCTCTGGAATCTGTGCTCTGCACTTTGTGCTCTCAGCTCTGCCTCTGTGCTCTCTGATCTGTGCTCTGGGATCTGGGCATTGTTTTCTGTGCTCTGGTCTCTGGTCTCTGTTCTCTAGCTTGTACTCTGTTCTCTGGCTCTGTGCTTTGTGCTCTGTTCACTGTGTGCAGGGCTCTGTTCTCTGTGATCTGAGATCTGGGCTTGATGGTTTGTGCACTGGGCTCTCTGCTCTGAAGTGTGTGCTCTGTGCTGTGATCTGGTCTCTGGCTCTAGGCTGTGTGCTTCATGCTCTATGCTCTGTTCTCTGTGTACTATGATCTGTTCTCTTATCACTGTGCTCTGGTCACTGTACTCTTTACTCTGTTCTCTGTTCTCTGTAGTCTGTGTTCTCTGCTCTGGGCTCCAGCTCTAGTTTCTGTCTCTAAATTCTTGGTCTGGGCTCTGAACACTGTCACTCTTATCTCCGTCTTGACTGTGTGCTCTGTGTTCTGTGTTCTTCACTCTGTGCAATGGGCTCTGGCTCGGGGCTCTGTGCTCCGTTCTGTGAGCCTGGGATGTGGGCTCTGTGTTCTGTCTCTGTACTCTGGATCTATGCTCTGAGCTCTGTGCACTGGGCTCTGTGCTCTGGGCTCTGAGATGTGGACAGTGTTCTATGGTCTCTGATCTCTGAGGTCTGTGCTCTGTGCTCTGTCTTGGAGCTCTGGACACTGGACCCTGTGCTCTGTACACTGAATTCTGTGCTCTGTACACTGTGTTCTGGCTCTGTGCTCTGTGCTCTCTGCTCTGGGCTCTGTGCTATGGTCTCTGTGCTCTGTGCTCTGTGCTCTGGTCTCAGAGCAGGAGCCTAGAGCCAGGGCCCAATGCGAAGAGTGCAGAGCAAAGAGCACAGAGCACAGAGCCAGAACACAGTGCACAGATCACAGAGTCCAGAACCAGATTCAGAGACAGTGCCCAGAGCCAGAGTCCAGAACCTAGAGCCCATTGCCCTGATCGCAGAGCACAGAGCCAGAGCTCAGAGTCTGGAGCCCAGAGCCCAGACCACAGGGTACAGAGCACAGAGCACAGAAAACAAAGCAGGAGCCCAGAACCAGAACCCAGAGCACTGAGTGCAGAGCACAGAGTGCAGAGCTCAGATCCAGGACACAGAAAACAGAGACAGAGTTCAGAGCACAGACAAAGAATATTGAGAGTGAGCCTAGATCCAGAGCCCAGAACATACAGCCCAGAACACAGAATAGAGCATAGGGTCAGAGCATAGAGTACAGAGAATAGATCACAGAGCACATGCTGCAGAGCATAGAGACCAGAGTACAGAGCACAGAAAACTGAACACAGAGCACAGAGCCATGAGCCCAGACCCAGAGTACAGAGTCAGAGTACAGAGACAGACCACAGACCACAGATCATGGTGACCAAAGACCAGAGCACAGAGCATGTGCCCAGAGCCTAGAGCACAGATCCCAGAGCACAGAGCACAGAACAAAGAGTAAAGAGCACAGAGTCCAGAGACAGAGCATAAACCAGAGATCAGAGCACATAGGTGAGAGCACAAGGACAGAGCTCTGGGTTCTGATCCTGTACTTTGGCTCTGTGCTCTGTGCTGTGTGCTCTGTGCTCTGGACTCTGGACAATATTCACAGTGCTCTGTGCCTTGTCTCTGTACTCTAGTTCTGGCTCTGAGCTCTGGGATCTGGCCTCTGTTCTCTGCATTCTATACCCTTGAATCTGTGCTCTGGGTTCTTGTCACCTGCTTTGACTCTGGACTGTGGTCACTGTGCTCTGTGCTCTGTGTTTTGTGCTATGGCCTTTGGACACTGTGATCTGTGTTCTGGTCTCTTTTCATTGTGCTCTCTGCTGTGTGTTCTGGGCTCGGTGCTCTGTGCCCTGCACACTGTGCTCTGTGCCTTGTTCTCTTTTCTCTGGGTTCTGGCTCAGTGCACTCGACTCTGTGCTCCGGGCTCTGGGCACTGGACTCGAAGCACAGTGCTCTGTGCACTGTGCTCTGGCCTCTGGGCACTGTATTCTGTGCTCTGTTCTCTGTCTCTCTACTCCTGCTCTGTATTCTGCATCTGTGCTCTGTGCTCTTGTCAGTGGTCATTGTGCTCAGCTCTCTGTGCTCTGCACTCTGTGCTCCATTCTGTGCACTCTGTGTGCTGGCTCTGTTCTATGGGCTCTATGCTCTGGGCCCTGTGCTCTTGACTTTGGCTCTAGGCTCTGTCTCAATACTCTGGGTCTGGCCTCTGAACTCTCTCTTTGTTCTCTGTGTCCTGGATCTGTTCTCTGTTCTCTGTGCTCTGCAGTCGGCACTCTGGTTTCTGGCTCTGAATTCCTGCACTATTCCCTGTGTTCTGTGTTCTGTGCTCTGTGCTCTATGCTCTGGGCTCTCTGCTCTTTTCTCTAGCTATGGGATCTGGCTCTGTTCTCTGGACTTTGCACTCTGGACACTGGATCAGTTCTATGCTCTGTGCTCTGTGCTCTGGGCTCTGTGCTTTGTCTATGTGATCTGGCTTTGTGCTCTATACTGTTTCTCTGGACTCTGGATCAGTTGTCTGCTCTGTCCTCTGTGCTCTTTGCATTGCACTCTTCCCTTTGGGCTCTGGATCAGTGCTCTGGCGCTGTTCTCTGTGCTCTCTGCTCCACACTCTGTCTTTTGGGCACTGACTCTGTGCTCTGTGCTCTCTGCCCTAGGCTCTGTGCTATGGTCCCTGTGATCTGTGCTCTGTGCTCTGGTGCCAGAGCAGGAGTGTAGAGCCACAATCCAGAGCATAGAGTGTAGAGCAAAGAGCAAGGTCACAGAGCCAAACACAGAGCACAGAGTACAGACCACAGAGCACAGAGCACAGAAAAGAGAGCAGGAGTCAAGAACCAGAGCCCAGAGTACTGAGTGCAGAGCACAGAGCACGGAGCAAAGAGCCAGGTCCCAGAGAACAGAGACAGAGTTCAGTTCCCAGACCCAGTTTATTGAGACATAGCCTAGAGCAAGAACCCAGAGCATACAACCTAGAGCACAGAGCACAGAGCACAGACCCAGAGCACAGAGCACAGTGTCCAAATCCTAGAGCACAGAGCCCACAGCCCAGAGTCCAAAGCACAGAGCCAGAACACAGAGCACAGAGTGTAGAGAACATAGCAGAGAGCACAGAACCCAGGACCCAGGGCCCAGAGCACACAGCACACAGCACAGTGCGCAAATCAACAAACCCACAGCCCGGAGCCCAGAGTGCAGAACAGAGTCAGAGCCCAAAGCCAAGAGCTCAGAGTACACAGCACATAATACAGAGCACAGCACACAGAGACCACAGCACAGAGCTCAGAGCCCAAAGACCAGAGACCAGAGCTCAGAGACAGAGCCAGAGCACAGAAATCAGAGACAAGAGACCATAGCACAGGGCACACAGCTCAGAGCCAGAGCCCAGAGCCAGAGTCCAGAGCACAGTGTGCAGGGCACAGAGTACAGAGCAGAGAGCCAGATCCAAGAACCAGAGCACAGAACACAGAGTGCAGAGCACAGAACCAGAGCATAGAGCCCAGAGGACAGAGCACAGAGTAAAGAGCACAGACAAGAGACAGAGCACAAACCAGAGCACAGAGCATGGAGTCGAGAGCACAAAGCCAGACTTCTGGGCTCTGACCTGCTTCTCTGGCTCTGTGGTCTGTGCTCTGTGCTCTGGACTCTGGTCTTTGGTCAGTATGGTCTGTGCTCTGTGCTCTGTCTCTGTACTCTGGTTCAGGCTTTGAGGTCTGGGTTCTGGGTTCTGTGCTCTGGCCCTGGGCTCTGGTTCTTTGCTCTGCACTCTGTGCTCTAATTTCTGGTCACTATGCTCTGTGCTCTGTGCCTTGTCGCTGTTCTCTAGTTCTGACTCTGAGCTATGGGCTCTGGCCTCTGTTCTCTGCATTCTGAACTCTTGGCTCTTGACTCTTGGCACTGTGCTCTGAGCGCCAGGCTCTGTACTGTGTGTTTTATGCTCTGGGCACTGTGCTCTGTGCTTTGTGATCTCTCTCTGTATTCTGGCTCTGGCTCTGAGCTCTGTGATCTGAGCTCTGTGCTCTGTGTTCTGTGCTCTTGGTTCTTCGCTCTGTGCTCTTGGCTGTGATCTTGGTGCTCTGTGCTCTGTGTTTTGTACTTGGGTTCTGGGCACTCTGCTCCATGATCTGGTCTCTGTTCATTGTGCTCTACACTCTGTGCTCTGTGCTCTGTGATCTGCACTCTGTTCTCTGTGTTCTGGCTCTGTGGTCTCAGCTCTGTGCTCTGGGCTCTGGGCACTGGACTCTAGGCACTGTGCTCTGTGCTCTGGGTGCTTGGCACTGTTTTCTGTGCTCTCCTCTCTGTCTGTCTACTCTAGCTCTTTACTCTGCATCTGTGCTCTGGGCTCTGGGCTCTGTGCTCTAGTCTGTGGTCATATTGCCCTGCTCTCTGTGCTCTGCACTCTGTGCCTTGTACTGTTTGCTCTGTGCTCTGGGCTCTGTGCTCTGGGCTCTGACTCTAGGCTCTGTCTCAATACTCTGGATCTGGACTCTGAACTCTCTCTTTGTTCTCTGGATCTTGGATCTGTGCTCTGTTCTCTGTGCTCTGCAGTCAGCACTCTGGTTTCTGGCTCTGAGTTCCTGCACTATTCCCTGTGCTCTGTGTTCTGTGCTCTGTGCTCTATGCTATGGGCTATCTGCTCTATGCTCTAGCTAGGTGTCTGGCTCTGTGCTCTGGACGTTGCCCTCTGGACACTGGATCAGTTCTCTGCTCTGTGCTCTGCACTCCGTACACTGGGCTCTGGTTCTGTGCTTTTCCTATGTGATCTGGCTCTGTGCTCTGTACTGTGTGCTCTGGACTCTGGATCAGTTCTCTGTTCTATACTCTGTACTCTTTGCTCTGCACTCTGCACTATGTGCTCTGACTCTGTGCTCTGGTTATTTCTTCATGCTCTGTGTTCTGCACTCTGAGTTCTGGGGTCTGGATCAGTGCTCTAGCTCTCTTCTCTGTGCTCTGTGCTCTGCAATCTCTCTTCTGGTCTATGGCTCTGTTCCCTGTGATCTCTCCTCTGGGCTCACTGCTGTGGTCGTGGTGCTCTGTGCTCTGTGCTCTGGTCTCAGAGCAGGAGCCTAGAGCCAGAGCCCAGTGTTCAGAGTGCAGAGCAAACAGCACAGAGCACAGAACAAGAACACAGTGCACAGAGCACAGAGTTCAGACACAGATTCAGAGACAGTGCCCAGAGCCAGAGTCCAGAGCCCAGATCCCAGAGCCCAAATCACAGAGCACAGAGTCAGAGCTCAGAGTCCAGAGCCCAGAGCCCAGACCACAGAGTACAAAGCAAAGAACACAGAAAACAGAGCAGGAGCCCAGACTCAGAGCCCAGATCACTGAGTGCAGAGCACAGAGCGCAGAGCACAGATCCAGGACCCAGAGAACAGAGACAGAGTTAAAGCCCAGACGCAGAGTATTGAGAGTCAGCCTAGTGCCAGAGCCCAGAGGATACAGCCCAGAGCACAGAGCACAGAGCACAGTGACCAGAGACCAGATCACAGAGCCCAGTGTCCAGAGCCTAGAGCACAGACCAAAGAGCACAGAGCCAGAGCCCAGAGCACAGCACACAGAGCACGGAGCAGAGAGCATAGAGCACAAAGGACAGAGCCCAGAGCACAGAACCAGAGCACAGAGCCCAAAGCCCAGAGACCAGTGCTCAGAGACTGAGCACAGAACACAGAGCTCAGAGACCAGAGATCATAGCACAGAGCACAGACCACAGAGCAGAGAGTGCAGAGCAGATTATAGAGCACAGAGCCAGAGCCCAGAACTAGAGCCCAGAGCACATAGTCAGAGAACAGAGCACAGAATGCAGAGCAAAGAGCCCAGAGCACAAAACCAGAAGTCAAACCACAGAGCACAAAGCACAGAGCACAAACCACAGTGCAGGAGCCCAGAGCCAGAGCCCAGGGTGCCCAGTGCAAAGAGCACAGAGTACCAAGCCAGAGCACAGTGCACAGAGCACAGAGTCCAGACCCAGAGTCAGAGGTAGTGCCAAAATTCAGAGCCCAGAGCCTTGATCCCAAAGCACAGAGCAGAGAGCACAGAGCACAGAGCACAGAAAACAGAGCAAGAGCCCAGAGCCAGATCCCAGAGGGCAGAGTACAAAGCACAGAGCACAGAGCACAGAGCCAGGACACAGAACAGAGACAGAGTTCAGAGCCCAGACCCAGAGTATTGAGAGAGAGCCTAGAGCCAGAGCCCAGAGCATAAAACCCAGAGCACAGAGCACAGAGCTCAGGGTCAGAGCACACAGCACAGAGCACAGAGCACAGTGTGCAGACCACAGACCACAGTTCACAGAGTGCAGAGCATAGAGACCAGAGCACAGAGCACAGAGACAAGAGCACAGAACACAGAGACATGAGCCCAGACATAGAACAGAGCCAGAGTAAAGAGACAGAACACAGACCCAAGAGCAGAGTGATCAAAGACCAGAACACAGCCCAGTGCCTAGAGCCTAGAGCACAGAGACCAGAGAACAGAGCACATAGCAGCAAGCACAGTGCCCAGAGCACAGAGCACAGAGCACAGAGCACAGAGCCAGAGCTCATGCCCAGAGACCAGAGTACAGAGCACAGAGGACAGAAAACAGAGCAAGAGCCAAGAGCCAGAGTCCAGAGCAGTAAGTGAAGAGCACAGATTGCAGAGCAGAGAGTGCAGAGAATAGAGCCAGGACCCAGAGAACAGAGACAGAGTTCAGAGCCCAGAACCAGTGTATTGAGAGAGAGCCTAGAGACAGAGCCTAAAGCATACAGTCCAGAGCACAGAGCACAGAGCCCATGCCAGAACACAGAGCACAGAGCACAGAGACCAGAGCACAGAGCACAGAGCCATGAGCCCAGACCCAGAGTACAGAGCGAGAGTACAATGACAGAGCACAGATGACAGAGCACAATGACCAGAGACCAGAGCACAGTGCACAGAGCACAAAGACCAGAGCACAGAAGACAGAGCCATGAGCCCAGACCCAGAACAGAGCCAGAGTACAGAGACACAGCAGAGACCACAGAGCACAGTGACTGGAGACCAGAGCCCATAGCACAGAGCCAGAGCCCAGAATACAGATCACAGAGAATGTAGCAGAGAGCACAGAGCCCAGAGCACAGAGCACACAGCACAGTGCACAAATCAATGATCCCAGGACCCAGAACCCAGAACCAGAGCCCAGAATCCAGAGCCAAGTGAATAGAGTACAGAGCACAGAGTCAGATATCACAGCACAAAGCACAGAGACCAGAGACCAGAGGTCAGAGCCAGAGCCCAGAGCACAGTGTGCAGGGGACTGTGTACAGAGCACGTAGCTTGGGCCCAGAGCAAAAGTGTCAAGCACAGTGCACAAAGAACAGAGCAGGAGTACAGAGCACAGAGCCCAGAGCTCAGAGTGGAGAGCAGGAGTACAGAGCACAGAGCCAGAGCACAGAGCACAGAGCACAGAGCCCAGAGCACACAGAACAGTTTACAAATCAATGATCCCAGAGCCCAGAACCCAGAACCAGAGCCCAGAGCCCAGAGCCAAGTGAATAGAGTACAGAGCACAGAGTGAGATATCACAGCACAAAGCACAGGGACCAGAGACCAGAGCTCAGAGACAGAGCCAGAGCACAGAAATGAGGGACCAGAGACCATAGCACAGGGCACACAGTACAGGGCACAGTGCACAGAGCCAGAGCCTAGAGCCATAGCCCAGAGCGCAATGTGCAGGGGACTGTGTATACAGCACATAACTAAAGCCCAGAGCAAAAGTGGCGAGCACAGTGCACAAAGCACAGAGCACAGAGCCAGAGCCCAGAGCCAGAACTCAGAGTGGAGAGCCTAGAGTGCAGAGTGCAGAGCACAGAGCCAGAGCACAGAGCCCAGAGGACAGAGCAGAGGTCACAGTAAAAAGCACAGAGACCAGAGACTGAGCACAAACCAGAGCACAGAGCACAAAGCCAGAATTCTGGTCTCTGGCTCTGTTGTCTGGCACTTTGCTCTGTGCTCTGTGTTCTGGACTCTGGTCAATATGCTCTGTGCTTTGTGCTCTGTCTCTTTACTCTGGCTCAGGTTTTGAGCTCTGGGCTCTGGGTTCTGTGCTGTGGCTCTCTGCTATGCACTCTGTGCTCTAAAGTTTGGTCACTATGCTCTGTGCTCTGTGTCTTGCCTGTTCTCTAGTTCTGGCACTGAGTTATGGGCTCTGGCCTCTGTTCAATGTATTTTGTGCTCTTGGATCTTTGCTCTGTGCTCTGTGCTCTGGGCTCTGGGCTCTGTACTCTGTACTCTGTGGTCTGGTCTCAGAGCAGGAGCCTAGAGCCAGAGCCCAGTGCGAATAGTGCATAGCAAGGAGCACAGAGCACAGAGCCAGAACATGGTGCACAGAGCACAGAGTCCAGAACCAGATTCAGAGACAGTGCCCAGAGTCAGAGTTCAGAACCTGGATCCCAGAGCTCAGATCAAAGAGCACAGAGCCAGAGCTCAGAGCCCAGAGCCCAGAGCACAGACCAAAGAGTATAGAGCACAGAGCACAGAAAACTGAGCAGGAAGCTCAGACTCAGAGCCCAGATCACTCAGTGCAGAGCACAGAGCACAGAGCACAGATCCAGGACCCAGAGAACAGAGACAGAGTTCAGAGCCCAGATGCAGAGTATTGAGAGTGAGCCTAGTGCCAGAGCCCAGAGGATACAGCCCAGAGCACAGAGCACAGAGCACAGTGACCAGAGACCAGATCACAGAGCCCAGTGCCCAGAGCCTAGAGCACAGACCAAAGAGCAGATATCCAGAGCCCAGAGCACAGAGCACAGATCAGAGAGCACAGAGCACAGAGGAAAGAGCCCAGAGCACAGAGCCAGAGCTCAAAGCCCAGAGCCCAGAGCAAAGGGCACAGAGTATAGAACACAGAGCACAGAAAACAGAGCAGGAAACCAGAGCTAGTATCCAGAGCACTGAGTTCAGAGCACAGAGTGCAAAGCAAACGAGCCAGGTCCCAGAGAACAGAGACAGAATTCAGAGCCCAGACACAGTGTATTGAGAGAGCGCCCAGAGCCCAGAGCATACAGCACAGAGCACAGAGCATAGAGCACACAGTCAGAGTACAGAGTGCAGAGCACAGGGCACAGAGAACAGAGTGCAGACCATAGAGACCAGAGAACAGAGCACAGAGCCATGATCCCAGACCCAGGGTACAGAGCCAGAGTACAGAAACAAAGCATAAACCACAGAGAAGGGTGACTAGAGACCAGAGCAAGAGTCCAGAACCCAAAGCCAGAGCCCAGATCACAAAGCTCAGGGCACATAGCAGAGAGCACAGATGCCAGAGCACAGAGTGCAGTGCACAGAGCCAGAGCCCAGATCCCGGAGGACAGAGCACAGAGTAAAGAGCACAGAGACCAGAGAACAGAGCACAGAGCACAGAGTTGAGAGCACAAAGCCAGAGTTCTGTACTCTGACGCTCTTGTCTGCATCTGTGCTCTGTGCTCTGTGTTCTGGACTATGGTCAATATGCTCTGGGCTCTGTGCTCTCTCTCAGTACTCTGGCTCAGGCTTTGAGCTCTGGGCTCTGGCTCTTTGCTCTGCACTCTGTGTTCTAATTTCTGGTCACTATGCTCTTTGCTATGTGCCTTGTCTCTGTTCTCTAATTATGGCTCTGAGCTATGGGATCTGGCCTCTGTTCTCTGCATTCTGTGCTCTTGGATCTGTGCTCTATGTTCTGTGCTCTGTGCTCTGTGTTTTATGCTCCGAGCTCTGTGTTCTGTGCTCTAGGCACTGTGCTCTGTGCTCTGGTATCTGGTCACTGTGCACTGTGCTCTGGGTATGTCTCTGTACTCTGCCTCTGATTTGAGCTCTGGGCTCTGTACTCTGAGTATTTTTTCTTGCTCTGTGTTCTGCACTCTGTGCTCTGGGCTCTGGGTCAGTGCTCTTGCTCTGTTCTCTGTGCTCTGTGCTCTGCACTCTGTCTTCTGGGCTCTGGCTGTGTGCTCTGTGCTCTCTGCTGTGGGCTCTGTGCTGTGGTCACTGTGCTCTGTGCTCTGTGCTCTGGTCTCAGAGCAGGACCCTAGACCCAGAGCCTAGAGCGCAGAGTGAAAAGCAAAGAGCACAGTGCACAGAGTCAGAACACAGTGCACAGAGAAGAGTCCACACCCAGATTCAGAGACAGTGTCCATAGCCCGAGTCCTGAGCCCAGAGCCCAGAACCCAGATCACAGAGCACAGAGCCAGTGCTCAGAGCCCAGTGTCCAGAGCACAGAGCACAGAGTACAGAGCACAGAATACAGAGCAGGAGCCCAGATCCAGAGCCCAGAGCACATGCTGCAGAGCATAAAGTGCAGAGCACAGAGCCAGGAGTCAAAGAAAAGAGATAGAGTTCAGAGCCCAGACCAGAGAATTGAGATATATCCTAGAACCAGAGCACAGAGCATAGAGACCAGAGTTCAGAGCACAGAACACTGAGTCAGAGCACAGAGCACAGGTCACAGAGCACAGAGCACAGATCACAGAGCACAGAGCACAGAGTGCAGAGCATAAAGACCAGAGTGCAGAGTACAAAGACCAGACCCCAGAGCCCAGAGGCCTGAGGACACAGTACAGAGCACAGAGCGAAAAAACAGAGCACAGAGCACAGAGCCAGTACCAGGAGAACAGAGACAGAGTTAAGACCGAGACCCAGAGTATTGAGAGATAGCCTAGAGCTGGATCCCAGAGCATAGAGCCCAGAGCACAGTGCACAGAGTCAAGAGCCAGAGCCCAGATCATTGAGTGTAGATCACAGAGGCAGGACACAGAGAACAGAGACAGAGTTCAGAGCCCAGATCCAGATTATTGAGAGAGAGCCTAGAGCCAGAACCCAGAGCATACAGCCCAGAGCATATAGCCCAGAGCACAGACAAGAGCACTTTGACCAGAGAATAGAGCCCAGAGCCCAGAGCACACAGCATAGGACAAGAGCTGAGAGCCCAGAACCAGGAGCACAAGGCAGAGAATTGAGAGCACAAAGCACAGAAAACAGAGCAGGAGAGCAAAGCCAGATTCCAGAGCACTGAGTGAAGAGTACAGAGCACAGAGCAAAAAGACAGAACCCAGAGAACAGAGATAGAATTCAGAGCCCAGATGCAGAGTATTGAGAGGGAGCCTAGATCCAGAGCACAGAGCACAGAGCACAGAGCACAGAGCACAGAGCACAGTGCACAGAGCACAGAGACCATACCAAGATTACAGAGTCAGAGTACATAGACAGAGCACAGTGACCAGAGCCCAGAGCCCAGAGCTAGATCCCAGATCCCAGAGAGCAGAACACAGAGCCAGAGCCCAGAGCCAAGAGCACAGAGTACAGAGCACATACCCCAGAGCCCAGAGACCAGAGGCCAGAGCTCAGATACAGAGACAGAGCACAGAAATCAGAGACCAGAGACCATAACACAGAGCACAGAGTGCAGAGGCAGAGTCCAGAGCCAGAGCCCAGAGCACAGTGTTCAGGGCACAGAGTAAATAGCAGAGAGCCAGAGCCCAGAGCCAGAGTACAGAGCCAGAGTACAGAAAGAGCACAGACCACAGAGCACAGAGCCCAGTGCCCAGAGCCTAGAACACAGATCCCAGAGCACAGAGCCAGAGCCCAGACCACAGAGCGCAGAGCAAATAACAGAGAGCACACAGCACAGTGCACAAATCAATGAGCCCAGAGCCAAGAGCCAAGAGCACAGAGTACAGAGCACAGAGCCAGAGCATATAGCACAGATCACAGAGCACAGAGTATAGAGACTACAGCACAGAGCCCAGTGCACAAAGCCCAGAGCCTAGAGACCAGATACCAGAGCTCAGATACAGAGCCAGAGGACAGAAATCAGAGACCAGAGACCATAGCACACAGCAGACAGCAGAGACCAGAGAGCACAGAGCCAGAGCCCAGAGCACAGTGTGCAGGGCACACAGTACAGAGCACAGAGCCACAGTCCAGAGCCAGAGCACAGAGCACAGAGCACAAAGCACAGAGAAGGAGTAAAGAGCCCAGAGCCCAGAGTGCAGAGTGAAGAGCACAAAGACCACAGCACAGAACCAGTGTCCAGAGCCAGAGCCCAGAGACCAGAGAACAGAGCACAAACCAGAGCACAGCACACAGAGTCAAGGGCACAAAGCTAGAGCTCTGGGATCTTGCTGTGTTCTCTGGCTCTGGCTTTGAGCTCTGGGCTCTGGGCTCTGTGGTCTGGCAATGGGTTCTGGCTCTCTGCTCTGTACTCTGGGCTCTAAATTCTTGTCACTATACCCTGTGCTATATGCCTTGTCTCTGTACTCTGGGTCTGGGCTCTGGGCCCTGGGCCCTGGCTCTGTGCTCTTGCTCTTTGCTCTGCCCTCTGGTCTCTGTGCTCTGGATGTGTGCTCTGAGCTCTGGGCTCTGGTCTCTGTGTTCTGTCTCTCTACTCCTGGTCTGGGCTCTGGGCTCTGTGCTCTGTGCTCTCTGCTCTGAGTTCTGGGCTCTGTTCTTTGTGTTGTGTCTCCATACTTTGGTCCTGGTCTCTGGACTCTGTGCTCTGTGCTCTGTGTTCTGAGCTTTGTACTTTTTGCTCTGGGCTCTCTGAGTTTTTCTCAGAAATCTGGGTCTCTGCTCTTGACTCTGGCTCTGTTATCTGTCTCTGTGCTCTGGTCTCTGTGCTGTGTTGTCTATTCTCTGTGCTCTGTGCTCTGTACTCTGGTCCCTGGGTTCTGTATTCTGTCTCTGTACTCTGGCTCTGTCCTTTGGGCTCTGGGTCTGTTCTCTGGATCTGTGCTTCATGCTCTGTTCTCTGTGCTCTGGCTGTGTGCTCTGTGCTCTCATCTGTTCTCTGTGCCCTGTGCACTGTGCTCTAGATCTGTGACCAGTTCTCTGTGCTCTGTGCTCTGTGGTGTGGTTTTGGGCTCAGGCTCTTTGCTCTATGCTCTGTTCTCTGGCTCTGTGCTGTGTGCTCTTGTCTCTGTCCTCTGGCTCTGTGCTCTGAGCTCTGGCTCTGGGCTCTGGACTCTGTCTCTGAGCTCTGTGTCTTGGTCTTTTCTCTGTGCTCTGTTCTCTGTGCACTGGCTCTGTGCTCTGGGCTCTGTCTGTGCTCTGTGCTCTGATAAATTGCTCTGGCCTTTGGGCTCTTCTTCCTGTTTCTCAGCATGTCCTGTCAGTCATTTGGATGGGCTTCCACCTATTCTGTTTTGAATTTCAGGATTTTACCCATGTTGGTCTTTGCTTTTGCAGTTAATCAGAGATGGTTTTGATGAAATTTCTGATATTGTGGTGCATTCTCTATTGTGAGAGACATGATTCTCTGCTACATATCCCAATTTGATGTCGTTTACACTTAACGCCATGGGAGTAGGTTGTGTGTTGTAAAGAAAGCCTTTCTTCATAGGTCATGTGCTGAAAAAATTAAAAATCAGCATATGTATCACCAGCTGTCCCTTGCAAGCTACAGGAGAGAGTCAGGAATTCAGAAGGACATTGATGTCCTTGCAAGGGGAATTAGGGTCAGTAATGATGTTTGCTTACAGAATGATCTGGCACTGACTACTTCCCATATTGGTACAGTATGTTGAAGCTGAAGAAAAGTTCTAGAATTTGGGCATAAACCTTGACAGTGACCATTTTGTTAGTGTCTCTTCACTGTAGTTGGTTTTCAGCACACACACCCTTCTGTTTTCATGTCTCCCTAAATGTCCTCACTCTTCCTTTTTTTTCTTTTTTTTTAAATTTATTTTTATTGTAAACAAATGGGATACATGTTGTTTCTGTTTGTACATGGAGTAACAGCACACCATTTGCATATTCATACATTTACAAAGAGTAATCATGTTTGATTCATTCTGTTATTATCTTCCTTCCCCTCCACCCCTCCCACCTCTCTTTTCCCTCTATACAGTCCCTCCTTCCTCCATTCTTGTCCCCCTCCCGCCCGCATTATGTGTCATCATCCGCTTATCAGTGAGATCATTCGTATTTTGGATTTTTGAGATTGTCTTATCTTGCTTAATATGATATTCTACAATTTCATCCATTTGCCTGCAAATGCCATAATTTTATTATTCTTTATAGCTGAGTAATATTCCATTGTATATATATATATATATATATATATATATATATATACCACAGTTTCTTTATCTGTTCCTCAATTGAAGGACATCTAGGTTGGTTTCATAGTCTGGCTATTGTGAATTGAGCAGCTATGAACATTGATGTGGCTGTATCTCTGTAGTATGCTGATTTTAAGTCCTCTGGGTATAGGCTGAGGAGTGGGATAGCTGGGTCAAATGGTAGGTCCATTCCAAGTTTTCTAAGGAATCTCCACACTGCTTTCCAGAGTGGCTGCACTAATTTGCAATCCCACCAGCAATGTATGAGTGTACATTTTTACCCACATCCTCTCCAACACCTATTGTTGCTTGTATTCTCAATAATCACCATTCTAATTGGGGTGAGATGGAATCTTAGTTTAGTATTGATTTGCTTTTCTCTTATTAGTAAAGATGGTGAACATTTTTCATATGTTTGTTGATTGCTTGTAGATCTTCTTCTGTGAAGTGTCTGTTCATATCCTTAGCCCATTTATTGATTGGATTATTGTATTCTTCGTGTAGAGTTTTTTGAGTCCTTTATATATTCTGGAAATTAGTGCTCTATCTGAAGTATGATTGGCAAAGATATTCTCCCACTCTGTAGGCTCTCTCTTCACATTGCTGATAGTTTCCTTTGCTGAGAGAAAGCTATCTAGTTTGAATCTATCCCAGTTATTGATTCTTGCTTTTATTTCTTGTGCTATGTGAGTCCTGTTAAGGAAGTCTGATCCTAAGCGAACAAGGTGAAGATTTGGACCTAATTTTTCTTCTATAAGATGCAGGGTCTCTCGTCTGATTTAAAGGTCTTTGACCTATTGTGAGTTGATTTTTGTGCAGGGTGAGAGATAGGGGTTTGGTTTCATTCTGTTGCATATGTATTTCCAGTTTTCCCAGCACCATTTGTTGAAGAGGCTATCTTTTCTTCATTGCATATTTTTGTCACCTTTGTTTAGTATGAGAAAATTGTATTTATTTGGGTTTGTGTCTGTGTCCTCTATACTGTACCACTGATCTACCTGTCTATTTTGGTACCAATACCATGCCATTTTTGTTACTATTGCTTTGTAGTATAGATGAAGGTCTGGTATTGAGGTACCCCCTGTTTCATTCTTCCTGCTAAGGATTGCTTTAGCTATACTGGGTTTCTTATTCTTCCAAATGAATTTCATGATTGCTTGCTCTATTTCTGTGAGTTACATCATTGTGACTTTAATTGGAATTGCATTGAATCTGTATAGCACTTTTGTTAGTATTGCCATTTTGACAATATTAATTCTGCCTATCTAAGAACATGGGAAATATTTCCATCTTCTAAGGTCTTCCTTAATTTCTTTCTTCAATGTCTTGTAGTTTCAATTGTAGAAATCTTTTACCTCATTGGTTAGATTGATTCCCAAGTATTTTATTTTTTTTTTTAGGCTATAGCAAATGGGGTTGTTTTCCTCATTTCCCTTTCAGTTGTTTTGTCACTTGCGTGTAAAAATGCTTTAGATTTATGTGTGTTGATTTTATAGCCTGCTATTTTGCTGAATTCATCGATGAGATCTAGAAGTTTTCTGGAGGAGGTTTTGGATCCTCTAAATTTAGTATCATGTCATCTGCAAATAATGACAGCTTAAGTTCCTCTTTTCCTTTTCGTATCCATTTAATTTCTTTGGTCTGCCTAATTGCTGTGGTTAGAGTTTTGAGGACAATGTTGAATAGAAGTGGAGAAAGAGGATATCCCTGTCTTCTTCCCATTTTTAAAGGGAATGTTTTCAGTTTTTCTCCATTAAGAATGATGTTGGCCATGGACTTAGCATAAATAGCCTTTACAATGTTCAAGTATGTTCCTACTCTTCCTATTTTTTCTAGTGTTTTGAGTATGAAGGGGTATTGTATTTTGTAGAACACTTTTTCTGCATTAATTGAAATAACCATATGATTCTTATCCTTAAGTCTATTGACATGATGGTTTACATTTATTGATTTACGAATGTTGAACCATCCTTGCATTCCAGGGATGAACCCCACTTGATCGTGGTGCATGATTATCTTAATACGTTTTTGGATATGGTTTGCCAATATTTTGTTAAGGATCTTTGCATCTATATTCATCAAGGATATTACCTAAAATTTTCTTTCCTTGATGTTTCTTTTCCTGGTTTGGGTATGAATGTGATATTAACTTCATAGAATGACTTTGGTAGGGTACCCTCCTTTTCTATTTCCTGGAAAACTTTGAGAAATATTGGAATGAGTTCTTCTTTGAAGGACTTGTAGAACTCGGCTGAGAATCTATCTGGTCCTGGACTTTTCTTGGATAGTAGTTTTTTAATGGCTTCTTCTATTTCATTGCTTGATATTGATCTGTTTAAATTGTGCATGTCCTTTTGTTTCAGTTTGGGTGAAGCATATGTCTCTAGAAATTTGTCAATGTCTTCGGTAGTTTATATTTTGTTGGAATACAGATTTTCAAAGTAGCTTCTCATTATGTTCTGTATCTCAGTGGTGTCTGTCGTGATATTTCCTTTTGCATCATGTATTTTAGTAATTTGAGTTTTCTCTCTCCTTCTCTTTGTTAGTGTGTCTAAGGGTTTGTCTATTTTGTTTACTTTCTCAAAGAACCAACTTTTGGCTTTGTCAATTTTTTGAATAGTTTCTTTTCTTTCAATTTCATTGATTTCAGCTCTGATTTTAATTATTTCCTGACTTCTACTACTTTTTCTGTTATTCTATTCTTCTTTTTCTAGGGCTTTGAGCTGTAATGTTAGGTCATTTAGTTGTTGTCTTTTCATTCTTTTCTGGAATGAGCTGCATGCAATGAATTTTCCTCTTAATACATGCTTTAATAGTGTCCCAAAGATTTTGATATGTTGTATCATCATTCTTATTGATCTCTAAGAATTTTTTTTATCTCCTCCCTGATGTTTTTTGTTATCCATGTTTCATTCAATAGCATATTATTTAGTCTCCAGGTGTTGGAGTAATTTCTCTTTTTTACTTTTTCATTGATTTCTACTCTAAGTCTATTATGATCTGATAGAACAAAAGGGAGTATCTCTATTTTTTTGCATTTCGTAAGGACTGCTTTGTGGCATAACATGTGGTCTACTTTCGAGAAGGTTCCATGTGCTGCTGAGAAGAAAGTGAATCCGCTTGTTGATGGATGGTATATTCTACATATGTCTATTAAGTCTAGGTTATTGATTGTATTATTGTGTTCTATGGTTTCTTTGGTTGGATTTTGTTTGGAAGATGTTTCTAGTGGTGACAGCGGTGCATTAGCATCACCCATAATTACTGTGTTATGGTCTATGTGATCACTGAAATTGAGAAGGATTTGTTTGATGTACAAGGATGCACCATTGTTTGAGGCATAAATATTTACTATCATTATGTCTTCCTGATTTATGGTTCCCTTAAGCAGTATGAAATGTCCTTCTTTATCCCTGCTGACTAACTGTGCCTTGAATTCCATTTTATCTGATATAAGGATGGAAACCCCTGCTTTTTTACTGGGTCCATGTGCATGGTAGGTTTTTCCCATCCTTTCACCTTTAGTCTGTGGATGTCATTTTCTATGAGATGAGTCTATTGCAGGCAGCATATTGTTGGATCTTTTTTAATCCATTCTGCCAGTCTATGTCTTTTGATTGATGAGTTTAGGCTATTAATGTTCAGGGTTATTTTTGAGATATGATTTGTATTCCCAGTCATTTGGCTTATTTTTGGTTTTTAAGTAGGCTTGGTTTCTCCTTTGAGTGTTTTTCCTCTAAGGTAGTTCCTCCCTTTGCTGACCTACATTGTTGTTTTTCATTTCCTCCTCATGGAATATTTTGTTGAGAACATTCTGTAGTGCAGGCTTTCTATTTGTAAATTCTTTTAACTTTTGTTTATCATGGAAAGATTTTATTTCATCTTCAAATCTGAAGGTTAGTTTTGCTGGGTATAGGATTCTTGGTTTGGCAACCATGTTCTTTCAGAGCTTGAAATATGTTGGTCCAGGCCCTTCTAGCTTTTAGAGTCTGGGTTGAGAAGTAAGTTGCTCTCCGTATTGGTCTCCCCCTATATGTATTCTGATGCTTTTCTCTCATGGCCTTCAAAATCCTATCTTTATTTTGAATGTTAGGTATTTTCATTATAATGTGCCTTGGTGTAGATCTGTTGTGATTCTGTGCATTTGGTGTTCTGTAAGCCTCTTGTATTTGATTTTCCATTTCATTCTTCATGTTTGGGAAATTTACTGATATTATTTCATTGAATAGGTTGTTTATTCCTTTGGTTTGTATCTCTGTGCCTTCCTCAAACCCAATAATTCTTAAATTTGGTCTTTTCATGATGTCCCATAGTTCTTGGAGATTCTCTTCATGATTTCTTACCATCTTCTCTATTTGTGCAACTTTGTTTTCAAGATTAAATATTTTGTCTTCATTGTCTGAGGTTCTGTCTTCCAAGTGGTCTAGTCTGTTGGTGATGCTTTCCATTGAGTTTTTTATTTGGTTTATTGTTTCCTTCATTTCAAGGATTTCCGTTTGTTTGTTTGTTTTTTTTTGAGAATCTCTATCTCTTTGTTGAAATGATCTTTTGCTTCCTGCAGGTGCTCTTTCAGCTTATTGGTATTATCATTCATTGCCTGCATTTGCTCTCTTATCTCATCCTTGCTTCGGCAATCATTTTAATCATGTATAATCTTAAGTCCTTTTCTGACATTTCTTCTAACATACTGTCATTGGATTCTATTACTATAGAATCTAGATTTGTTTGGATCATTTTCTTCCCTTGTTTTTTCATGTTGTTCATGTATCTTCCCCTCTAGCATTGCAGATCTGGGGTATTGCAGATATCCCCCTATAGGCTTATAGTGGCCCTATAGGTTTCCAAAACCCTTTCTTTAAGGGGAGATCAATATTAGCAGTGCCCAAATCAGACACTATGCAATCCTCGACCAAATAGCCCCAATGAGGACAATAACAAAATTGTCATAGTAAACAAATGATTTCAAATATTATCTTTGGTAAAACAAACAAGTTTAGCAATGAAGTCTGCAGTTTCTAATGGAGGACAAAGAGGATACAGAGGGATGTAGAATGTGACTGTTAATGGGATAAGAAAAGATCAAAAGAAATTGGATGTTAGCATGCAAAAAAGGGAGAAAAAGACTCTGAGGGAACAGGTAAACAAAAGAAAAAGCAAGCAAGAAAAGTAAAGAAATAAAAATTTAATTTTTTTAAAAAGGAGAGAAAAGAAAATCTACAGTATAACTGTCATATACTAATGAAACCTCCCAGTGTTCAGTAGCCTGATGCATGAGAGGTACCTGACAATGAGCTTCAAGTCTCCAGCAGGTGTCACAAGGTGGGATTTTCCCCACCCAAAGATGGGAGCTACGGCTTCCAGGATTATCCAAGATGGCCACTCTGGCTTGGAAATGTGTTGGCAAATGGGAAGCTGCAGCTCAGGGGTGGATGTGGTGAGCTGGAAGTCCTGGAGACAGGATGCAGTTGGTCCAGCAGGGATCCTGGAGGTCCGGTGTGTTTGGTGTGGTTGTGGGATCCTGGAGGCCGGGTGCAGTCGGTCTGGGGTCCCAGTGATAGGGCGCAGTCAGTTGGTCTGAGGGTCCTGGTGGCAGGGAGCAGTCAGTCGCTGTGAGGGCCCCAGAGGCAGGGAGTGATGGGTTGGTCTGAGGTATCCTGGATACGAGGCTCAGTCAGTCTGGGCAGCTGTCTTACAGGGCCTGGCTGTTGTCTCAAAATGGCATCAGCCACATGTAATCAAACCTACAGGTACTGTAACAATAAACTTCCAGGCAACAGCAGGCAGCTGGTGCACCACTGGCGGTCGGCGATCAGTTTGCTGACTGTTGTCAGACAATCAGGAGGTGAACTTCTTGCATTGGGTGATGGATAGGTGTAAGGCAGGCGATGGACAGGCGAGAGGCAGGAAAATGGCGGATGATAGGCGCCTGACAGTGAGCAATCTGTACTCAAAGAAGGCATTGATATGATGGCAGTCTGCAGGTCATCACAGCAAACAAATGGGGTAAACACCAGGGGATCGATAAGCAGCAAAAACTGCCTCACCGAGAAACAGATATCCTCTGCTTGAAACCGGAGTTATGGAGTGACAAGGAACTCAGCCTCCCTCTAGTCTGCCATCGTGAATCTTTCCTCACTCTTCCTTTTTGAGTATTCACCTTTGAAGCTTCCTAATCATTCCTCTGTCAGCATGAAGCATTAAATTTGGTATTATGTCAATTGAAAATGTGTTTCTCATGCCAAGAGCAGGCTCTTGTTTCATCCACTGGTTTTTCTTCTGCAACTTTCAGAGGCTGGTAATAAGACTCTTGGCAATTTCCCAGAGGACCTTGTGCCATAGAGGCACTAGTCTGGTCAAAGGAATGAACTCTTCAGTGAACACAGATTGACCAGATATTTCTGCATCTGAAGGTGAGTTGAAGGGCCTCTGGAAAAATCACAGCAGGAAAATTTCTGAGTGTAGCCCAGTTGTAAGGCAGCATCCAAGGTGTGGCCCTGGCAGGTGGAGTGAGCACAGAACATCTCTCCTTGCTTGACAGCTCCTTCCAGTCCTCCATGCAACATGCTGAGTGAATGACTCCCTCATGACTCTCCACATGAGGCATCCCAGCAGTCACCCACCTCCATGCAGAAGACCAACTGCCCAGGTTCCAGCTGTCTCATGTTATGGTTTTCTGAGAAAGGAGGGGCAACCGACCAGACTGGGTGTGATGTTTCCCAGTTCAAGGAACACCTGAGCCAGGGAGCTGCACTGCACGCTCCCCAGCCCTGAGTTGTCAGCAGCCATCAAGTCGTGTAGCTGCTAGGACCCTAGATCAGTTCCTGACTCAGCAAAATCACGAGTGTGCCCAGACCTGGAGGAGAGGTTTGAGAGGGCAATGCAGGCTGGGACCGGTGCTAAGCTGGGTGACCCACATGCCCTCAGGCAGCCCTCCATCCCTGCCTGTTCCACTAGACTTTGTGGGGGCTCACTGCCCCCAGCAGGAGCTAGGTAACCAGGCTGTCATGATATCAGGTGCACCCAGATGAGCACAGCGCCACCTAGCAAGCCTGGAGGGTATTGTGAGCTGTCAGAATTCAGTGGGGTCCCTTGTCATGCAGGGACCGGAGCTATCAACAACCCACTCGACTGCGCCCCGCACACCCTGTAGCTCCTCTTTAACTGGGCCAAGAGGATAGGATTCCATTTTTTTTAAACATGAGGCCCTGGCCCTCGCTCCCTTCCTCTTTCCTCTTACCGTCCCTGCAGAACCAGCGCTTGTTTTGAAACTCGGTCTGAAGCAGATAGGACCAGAATCGTCTCTGGTTGCCATAGGAACTGTGTTGCTGCCTTGCTGTCATGTGCCGCTCTGTGACTTCAGGACTTCAGGCGCTGTCTGCGGTGCAGGCACGAGGTCACGGAAGCCACTCCTCAAAATTCAAGTGGCCCAAGGCCCAGAGAAAGCCTCTGGGGAGAGAAAGTGTGTTCTCCTAATGAAGCCTGGAACCTCCACATCCTTCACACCTGCCCTGACCAAAGCCCACCCCTTCCACTTTGAATAGAGTCACTCTCCCAATTTTTGCTCTCATGCCACAGGAGCACTGGAAACCAAATAAGGAAATTTCAGAGTGCAACAACTTGCAATCAAATGATTGCAAAATCACAGAACATTCCTGGGAGTCTGTTGGGCATTGTAACCCCTGCCCTGATTCAAAACACTATGGATTTGGTGATCATTCAGTTCAAAACCAGACCTCTTTCCTCAGCATAGTCATCATTGCCTTCCCCAAGGTTGGTTTGTCAGGGTGGCAGTCAGTGTTCATCGGGACAAGCAGCTCTCAGCATGTTCTTCTTCCAGAGGTGCCAGGTACCAGGAAGAAGCAAGAATATGGCACAGTTCAGAATGATATCCACTACTTCATGGCTGTGACAGGTCTGAGTATGATGGTGCTGACCATTCTGTGGAGCTTCCACTGAAAGAAGAGGTTTGGCTGGCATGTAGCTCTGCTGGTTCCTCCAGGGTGTTGAAGGATTAGATGTACCATCAAGGCCCCAGAGGGGCTGGTGTTTGGTGCAGGAGGCCACCGTCACAACACCACCAGCATTATGGCATCATAGTTTCTTGCTGACTGTGAGCCAGGCTCCAAACTGCACTCCTTCTGTCTCTTCAGTGCTGGGTGACTGAGTCCATGCCAACAGTGGGCACCATGACCATCTCCTCCCATCTGCCTCCTGAGCTTGGTATAGGATGATACAGTTTGTGAACAGGGACAGTGGACATGTTGGGAAAGTGGTGACTACTAGGCCTGTATCCCACATATAAGCACCAGGGGGCCTCTGAGAGCCATAGGATGAAAGCGTGGCAACAGGCTAGAATAAGTAGTGTGTGATGACATCATAAGGGCATCTTGCACAGGATAGGTGCCAAATAATTTGTCAATGTGATCAGCCATAAATTACCTCTAATGAGTGTTCAATACCTGCATCACCATACATGCATGAGGCACAGATAAGTGTAGTCAGCTGCTGAGGGTCCACATTAAAGATGTGCACAAGGTTCTAGCCAGTCACAGAGATCAAAGACTGATTTTCATCCCAGGTTCACCATTGCTGGGGAGCACACTGCATGTCTCAGTACAAGATTGCTGAGTCTCAGGGCTTCATCACTGCAGGAAGAAGACATGGATGCCATTAGGGACCAGAGAGGTTTACTTGTGTGCCACCCACAACTAGTGAAAGCAGGTGACAGGTTCTCAGGAGTTGAGCAGTTCATGGACTCAGGTCTGACATACCAGTATGTGCTCTAGATGCTCACAGCCTTCCAGGGCATAGCTCAGCAGTCAGTGACCTGAGCACCAGCACAAGTGGCCTTCTCAGTATATCTGTGAGGGGTATTTTGTCTTTTGCCTGTGGTGCTGGGAGATGCTGGTTGTGGACAGTTCTTTTTCCCTGGTGGATGGTGGAAGGTAGAGATTCTGTACAAGAACACCTTCAAGAAAGAATCAGGACAGGTGGGGTCTTTGTTGTGGGACAAGGAGCCATTTAGAAAGGTGGGTTGTGTGGGTCTATCCAAGCCTTGGAAGAGTCCTGAAACAGAGAGGGCAACTGATCACATGAGCAGGTGCCCAGGTAGAGGGTAAGGTCATAGGTCAGGAGTTGAGGGAAACTTGGTGCCGTGGAACACATGGAAACCATCTGGAGGAGTAGAGTGTGACAATCTGGTAAAAGTGAAGAAACAGGCAGTGGTTGCATTCACTCAAACTCCATCAGGATCCCCAGAAGGATGAGTGACAGTGGGACAATGTGGACAGTGGGCTGGAGAATCTAGGCTCAGTTCTCACTGTGCTGCTGTCCTTGAGTGGTAGTGTGGAAGGGGTGCTGGCATCTAGGTGTGTCCCAGGACTCTAGTTGGTAGGAGAGAATGAAGGTCATGGGCAGATATGGAAGTTTTTCAGACCGGTTGATGTGACATGCCAGGGTGTGATTCTGAGTGTAAACACCCAGCAGCATGCTGTTTTCTTCTCCAGGGTGCACAGAGCTGCAGGACAGTCAGAACTGTGGGTTGGTTATTTGGGTGTGTGAGCAGTGAGTAGCATCTGGATGTTGCATTTACCACAGTCAGTTGACACTTTTGTATGCCACATTTCACTTAAATGAAGGGACAATCACAGCAGAATAACAGCCACCAGTCTTGGCACCCTTTGTGCAGTGTCAGCAGTTCCAGCTCTATGCCCCTTGGTCATCTAGTGAGTGATACTGAATACTCAGAATGCATAGAACAGTAGTTGAGCCAGCACCTGGGCTGCTCCTGGATCAGAGGAAGGAAGTCTGTGTCTTTGAAGCTCAGAGCATTTAGAGCAGCAGTGAGGTGTAGAGAAGTGTTCAGGAATGCACAAGGCAGAGAAGCAGTAGGCTGGGAGGTGACTTTGAAATTGATGAGAAGACAACATGGGTGAACTGTCACCAACAGGGAGTGATCCTGCTTCAACAGGATCAAGTCACTCAGGGCAGCAGTGGGAGGAGAATGAAAGGTGAGACAGGTTCCAGTGTAAAGCAGCTCATAGGCCTCACCTTGTGGAAAGCAGTAGTAAGCAGGGATTATGTCTCAGTACGCAGGGTGTGGGGACCACTGTGTCCCACAGACCTGGGCTTGAGGAGGGCTCCCAATTTGGGGAAGTGGGACAGTGTGTGCCTCTCCAGGGAAATGAGGACCTGGTCCTCAGAGGTGAGGAGTTCTGGTCGGAGGTGCTGGAGGTGAGAGGAGAGGCAAGGGTCCAGGGGCCATGCCTGTCAACAAGGGGAGGCATGGGATATAGAGGACTTCTGCTCAGGGGGCTGAGACCAGGACAAGGGTGGACAAACATTGCAAAGAAAGTGCATGTGGGGTGGGGGTGAGTCCCTGAAGAGGACTGTGCTGAGCAGTGCAGGATGGGTGCCCTCAGAGGAGGTAGGTAGGTAGAGATCCAACACAGAGCATAGCCCATGGGGCCTCCTCAGTCAGACTCATTGTAATGCTGTGTATCCATTCTTGTGGGAGAAACTGTCCACAGGTGAGGTGTCCCCTAGGAAGAGGATGATGGATGGGGGTTCAGGGAGATGAGTGTCATCTTCCTCAGAGACCTGGGTCCTGAGCATGGAGCATGTGGAGGGTCCTGTTCTGTAACCTCCCTCCTCATTATCCTCATCCAGGAACCTACCACCCTTCTCCCTCTGCCCTGAAGGACCCCAGAACCAGACTTTCCCCAGAGAGTTGTGTCAAGGGGTACAGGAATTTGCCTCAGGTATGAGTACCCAAACCAGCAAGGTCCAGCAGGTAAGGACAACAGCCCACAACAGGTGACATACCCAGCATCCATGAAAATTCCTTAATCATCCCAGAAAAGTCCCAAACTGTGCAGGGAGCTCCCCCCACAGCAAATCCAGGTGCCCTATTCAACAGACTGCTCCACCAAGCAGGTATCCCTACATACAGTCTCTCCCCACCTCCACCCAGTTTGCTGCTTCCAAATTGGCTGACCCCATCCTGAGGGGATACCCCCACACTCCTTCCTGTACCTCCTTTCTTGACAGGTGGCTTTCCCCTCTGTCCAGGTAATCACACTCCACCACATGGCTCACCTACCTTTTCTTTCCTGGGTGTCTTATGCTACCATCAGATGTCCCCCAGACCCCTCAAATGGTCTGTTTCTCAGCATTTGGTGTCACATCTTGAACTCTTCCCTCCATGTGTTCAGGGGATGTGTTCAATTATCACTTGCCTAATCTGCAGAGGCTCCCAGAGCTGAGATGGGGCCTTTGAAACCCAAGATAAGGGTCATTCAAAGAAAGGTAATGGCCCTGAACAGGATTATCTGTAGAACTTTCTCTTCCAGGATCACAGGATGTTCTTGGACAGGCCTTGATACTCTGGAATTTTGCTGACTGGGTGCAGTGTCAGCTCAGGGGAAGGGCCCATATATGACTGGGGATAGAGTGAGCTCAGGAGATAATTCCCATGTGTCCTGTCTACAGGAACCCTGCTCTTCCTCCCCAGCACATGCTCCCCATTCAGTCCTGTCTCCAGTGCACACAGAATATTGTATGCTATGCTCTCCTTGGAGAACTTAGCAGGGTTTATACCCCTTTGTTGATGGGCACAAGGTGACCCAGTCAGTATGTACACACCTGTAACCCAGGGCTAATATTCACAGTTGTGGGGCAGGTGGGTTTAACTTCAGATATAAACTGGACCACTGAGCAGGTGTACAACTGGTTTGCCAAATACAGCAGGCCTTACAAAATGTCCCTTCTCAAGTGTGTCAAGCCTGCATGGGAGTTCTGGCCTGGGAGTTCACACCATAATTTCCCATTGTCGAAAAGAACACAAATGCCCTTCAGTCATGCACACCCCTGGCTGCATGTGTAAGTCTTGGGTGTGAATCATGGCCAGAGCCCAGAATCAAGTTGGAAGTTTCCAGGAACCTGGGCACCACAGGAGGTGGAAAAAAAGAAAAACAACTCAAAGACTTATCAGCTCTGTCAGCAGGGAAGGAAATTTATTCTACATGCAGAAAGGCACACAGAAATCAAGAATGAAAGCAAGCACACCAAGAAGGCAGTCTGCTGGTCTATTTATCCCTGACATAAGTGCTTGGTTGCAGCTCACTGCTCATGGTAACAGCACAATCTTTTGTTTGAAGAGATACTGAGGAAGTGAAGGCTGAGGAAGTGCAGATGTAGAAATGCAGCCATTGTAGAAAAAGGGCAGTCAGGAAGTGAGGGGGTAACATGACAATTCTCTGGTTTGACAGAAAAGACTGATAGACTTGTCCTTTCTCAGCTTTCAAATCTATAGGTTTGGGAAATGGGGAGTATACTTTGACAATTATATCTCACTTGGGTGGTACAGGTGTTGCTTTACTGATAGATATCACATGTATCTTGAGTATCCAAGGAAGGGCTGGGTCAGAAGGGTTCTGGGGGAATAAGTAAGCACCTGGGTCAGCTCTCACCTCACAGGCAAGGGCTTCAGTCCCTGAAGTTGAGGCTGAGTCAGCAGGAGGTGGGTGGAGGATAAAGGCACAGGTGGGAAGAGAGACTCTGTGACTGTGTCATGGTTTGCTGCCCTTGGCAGAGTCTGGGTACTTTCCCATGGCTGCCCACTCCCACATGGTGCACTTCAGGACCTTGGTCTTCACAGTCCACCACAATGTAGTTGTCCTCTTCACAGGAAACAGATGACCTGGATGTCTGTGGAGAGAGTAACTGAGTTACTACACAGGGAGGGGATGAGCAGGTGGTCCTGGCCTTCGGAGTCCTCTTCTTCTGAGCATGGGCTTCAACCTGACTCCAAGAACACTCTCCCTACCTTTGAGGTGACAGACTCTGTGAGTTCCCTGAAGGAACCCAGGCACTTCCTTGGCTGTTTGGAAGATCACATGCCACCTCTACCTACATCATCCATCTGGATGAGGTTCAGGGTACAGGATCTGTCTGCACTCTCTTGCCGTGGAAATGAGCCCAAGCCCATCCATCCAGCACTCATCCTCTGAGAAGAGGCATGAGGTGAGGGCCACAGGGCCTTATGTGTGCTCTGTGGAAAGCCCTCAACTTTGAAAGAGAGAGCTCCATCCTCCTGTACTGATTGCCTGATCTCTTCTCTAGGTGCTGTGCCCAAATATCTGCCCCAAATTGAGTGCTCCTCAGACAACAACTCAGACCAGGAGGCAGGAAACTTGAGATCAAACTGACACTGACTCCATAACCTGGAGCTACCTTGGCTTCAGCATTTATGTGTGAGGCTGTGTGGAGGGAGGGACACTGTCATCAAGGGGACACCATCTAAAGCAGGATGAAGTTTCCAAGGCTTTGATGCAGAGAGAGAAGCTGAATGCTGCCTTCCCTGAAGCCCGATCTCCAGGCACCTTGTGGTGGCCACTGGGGTTGCTTTGCTGGAAATTCAGGGCCATGTATTCCACATTGTTAGGGCTCTTCTCAGGGGCTGGGCTCCTGGTTCCACAGGGAGCATGAGCTGCTTTCCCCAGGCTGTACTATCACAAGAAGAAAAAGCAGTCAGTGAACACAGTGGTATGAGCACTGTCCATGAACAAGTCCTTCAGTGTGCCTGTGAAGCAGACCATGCTGCTATTAATATTGGTCAGAACATGGAGGGTCTGGTTCAGAGAGCTGCTATGACTTGCTCATGGTGGCACAGCTGTGCAGCCATGACCCCAGTACTACTTCTCTCCTGCTGTCTTTAAGACAGGATAGCAGTGGGTTGGTTGTTTTGGGACAAGGTCTGTAGTTCCTGTGGCTATATTAATTTGTCTCCCAGGACACTCCCACCAGTGGCCTGGAGTCAGTGTTCAAACTGCAGCAGCCTTGATGCCTCCCACAACCCCCTGCAGTGTATGTAGGATTCTCCTGGAGTCCTGTGCAATGACCCAGGTGGAGCCTTTGTTCTGTGACCAGGTATGGGGTAACTGTGCCTTGTAAGCCAGTATTTCAGGGAGCACCCATGCTCTACCCATTCCCATTGCAGAATGTGGACTTCTCCCTCTACCTCCCTGCTTCCAGCACTACCCTGTGAATGCAGCATTCCTGCCACCTGCACCAAAGTCAGGAGTCTTTGCGACTTCCTTGGGAAGCATGCCTTTCCCACAGAGAATGAGGATGTTCTGTGCTCAGGTGGGATTTGCAGTCAGACACTACCCCAAGAGAGGTGGGAAGCCTGGGCAAAGCAAGGGAGCAGAGTCACAGGGATATGGGAGTGGGTCCAAGGGAGCTCACAGCATGGACAAGCACTCCCTCACTGTGTCCCAAGTACAGGCTTGTGGTGTTCTGTGTCAGGGTGAAGCACAAGTCCTGAGAGAAGCTGGAGACCTCAGTGCAGATTCTGTGGAAGAATGAGGAGTCATTTCAGCTGCATGCTCTGACCTCTAGCTGGTCTGAGCTTCAATCCATGCCCAGAGAAATATCTGATCTGGGATGAACTTGTCCCACTTCATGCACCAGCGTACCCAGCCTTAGGAGGCCTATGAGCCAACAGCAGCAGCAGTCATTCATGTGTAACCTTCCTGACCCTCAGGTCAGAAACAGCCCAATCATCTCTCTCTCCCCACAACCCTCCAAACATGGATGCTCACATGGACCTAGGCGACTGGGAGGAAGACTTGCCAAGGACATTGCCACAGAAATACAGGGCTGCTGGCTTTGCTGGAATAGGAACAGAAACTCAGTGACAAGCCACAGCAACAGCACACAAGCACAAACACACAGCATGTTCATGGAGGCCTTCATGGTTACTCTAGCTTCAGAGGGGAAACCTGAGGCACAGCCTCTAATTTTATTTATGTTCCCAAATATATGATATTCCTACTTTATCTATGGTAACCACATATGTAGGATACAAATTAAGACACATGGTCTAACCACAGGTTATTCTACTCAGGTTTATGATTTTATAATGTACATCAAGAGGCTTCACCTGAAGTGACCACTGGTACCACTTCCCACTGACCCTGTTAGGCTGGGTAGCCCATTCTGGAGGAACATGGCTCCAGGCCCTGCATCATGAGTTCCAAACCCAGGGACTGAGTTCCTGTTAGCCAGGCTGAAGGCTCTTTTGGCTGGTGCTGCTCCTTCTGTTTCTTCATTGTAGCCCTGTCAGTGGGCCTTGGCCTACAATGCTGGGTAGTGCAAACCTGAGTGTCAGAGTCCTTCATCCAGGCCCCTATAAGAGCCAGATATGACTGCACTGAACACATACAGTGTTCCAGTTCTGGTCCTGGGGCTGTCCTTTCACAAATGTAGGGGCAGGCACTTTCCTTATTTCACAGATAAGAAACAAGACTTAGCTTCAATAATTTATCCAATGACTTAACCCCAAGAGAGGATCCATCTGATACTTGATAAAGCAAACACAGCCTGGATATTGTCAAGAGATGGGACAGGGAAAGAGTGTACTTACCTTTCTGGTCTAGCTTCAGGTGGCAGTTGACAGCGGGTGGCTGGATCTTACTTCCTCTGATAAGGTCTTTGTGTGAAAGAAGAGCTGCAGGTTATCAGCTAGTAGGGACAAAGTAAGAGCTCCCTGGGCTTCTGGGGTTATGGATAATCTGTGCATGCCCACCTGCTCTCTCCATGGCCAACAGGATGGAGGGAAGTGTACTCATGGGCATGTACTCATTTTCAGAACCAGCTTCATCCAGATGACACACATCACTTTCTGCTGCTTAAAGAGAGGACAATGAAGGAAACAAACACCACTGACCACAAAAAACAAGATGGGGATGAAAAAATGAATTCAAGTCAAGTGAGCAAAAGCTGTGTTGGCCACACTGTGACTATGGAGTCTGGAGAGACCAGACAGGAAGGCAAAGTAGGAATGGGAAGAGAGGCAGTAAGCTCATCTCATCTGGATTTCTTGGGATTGAACATCATATGGGGCAAATCTGGTGTAAAATGCTCCTGGTAACTGGGTCTAACAACCCGAGAAGTCTAATGGGAAGGGATAGCCCTGACTGCAGACTGCATGGTCTGGATGCGCCTCTAGCATCACCATGCCAGGTCAGCCTCTCAGACTTCATTAGGGGTAGTATCATGTGGGCAGTCCTGGGCCTGAAAAATGGTCTAGGGTCATGCTGCATGCTCAGAAGCTTTCAGTGCAGGTCACAATGTGCAGTGGAAGTGAACAGCTCAGCTGTTTGCTCATCACTGGGCCCATAGCCAGACACACAACTGAGATGTTTCTCAGCTGCATTTCAGAGTCCTCAGTCCACCAGTCTGATTACTGATACCTTGGTAGCCATCAGAGCCTTCCACACAGACCTGGGCTATTGAATTTGAGTGCCCATTCTCTCCTACATGATTCAGCCCTGCTTCACTACTCTTCTTCTAGTTGAGGCTCTGTGGGTGAGCCTGATGGTGGGAAGAGCACCACCTAGCCTTAACCACTCTATCCACCAGCTGAATCAGAAAACTTCTGCCTCAGTCTACTTCAACATATTCACTTCATCCAGACTAGGGGCTCTGCATTGAATCAGGTCACTGAAGTGATATAAGAGCCCAGGCAGTATCCATTGAGGGAATTACCATCACTGGGGATGTGCTGATAACTCTTGGGGTGTAGCTTTAAACCTGTCCAAAGTGTGTGCAGAGTCAATCAAAACCCACTCACTTGGTGTAAGCTGTCTCCAAGGCTCCTGGACTCTGAGGAAGGACCTGTACTCAGTGCCCCTCAAGGAATGCTTGCAGGTCCCAGGGAAGAAAGCTGTAACAGATTAAGTCAGACCCACATGGCCCAAGTTGGTCCTGCTTGAACATTCCTCATGCCCTCCACAGTCACTCTGGGTCTTACTAGTCCTCCAGAGGACACAAAACTTGCTTCTCCAGCACAGGGTTCCTTCTGACACATCCTCCCCAGCACAGGGAGCTTGGAAATACCCCAAGGCACAGGCATTGCACTATGTGGCATTATGACTTCTACTATCTCTCATCCACCTTCCCTTTTACGCTATGTCCAATCCGCCCAGCATGACCAGCACAGTAGGCAATGTCAGTTTGATGACTTTGCAGTCCCCACAAGCCACAATGAAAATGTTGGCACTGGATTATATATGTAGGATTTATCTTCCCACCTGGAGGGGAGATCTGGAGGGCAGAAGCATGATTTCAAATGTCTATGTCTTAGTTCCAGGCCAGGGAATGAGCACAGAGCTCCAAACCAGATGCCAGGACCCTGGTCTGAGTCATCTCTGCCTCTGAAGATGCTGAGTTATTCTTCTATCCTTGGGCATCAAATGAAAGAGAGATGAAGCTCTGTCATGTACAAATTCCTTGAGCAGCAGGATGGATAAAAAAGGCTGTGCAGGTTCTGAGGTGGAGTCCCAGAGAGAGAGATGAAGAATGTTCCTGCATCAAGCAGAAGAGGTGCCCACAGAGATAGAGTGCACTCAGGGAAAATGATTGACAGTGGAAGGAAGGAATTCCTCAAATGGAATATCAGACTTCAACCAAAAACATGCAAGTGTGCCTTAGAAAATACCCTTAAATACTTATTATTTTAGCAGTCTGTTAGTACCTCTAGGTTTGCCTGAAATTTGAACTGAGGTAGATTTCCTCAGACTTCTTTGGCTTGATTTATACCAAATAAAATGCTAGGATTTGAGGCACATTGAAGACTCTGACACACTCTACTGTGGTTAACCAGGAAGGTTCAAATCCCTCAGTGAGCAGGGACTTCTCCAGGAACCAGCTGGGATAGCAGAGGCCTGCATTTCATATGTCTGTGACCACAGGGTGTTCAAAGTCTCCCTTGGGCCTGGTTGATGAGGGCCAGGAAACTGAGGGCTCTATTCTACCTCCCTCTCCCCTGGCCTTAAGTGGGGTTAGCACTGACCTTGGTGACAGTGGCTGCTGTCCACTGCAGAGAAGCGTCTGCACCAGGGCATAATGACAGAAAAAGATACTGACCTACCCTTCCTCCTGACCACAGGGTCTTGTGAAGGGTAGCTTTGTGGAGATGTTTCTACATGACTTGGTATGTGGAGATGGTATGGGGTAGCCATGGCTTTGTTCCCTGGATCTGCTGCCACCACAGTACTTTGGTTTGTATCCATCATAGATGTATTTGGAATCTGGAAGGCTGAGAGTGGTGTTTTTATGTGTGCCATGAAGATGTATGGATCATCACTATCTGTCTCGGAGCCTGTGGAGCTACCTCTGGTGTGGCTCTTGGAGGCCATATGCTGGGAGAAGCTGCAGCTGCTATGTCCAAAACCTGCACTGTGCCAGTGTAGCTTAGATGGGATACAGAGGCCTTGGGCTTGCCCATGGATCCTGCAGATACAGGGACCATAACCCTGGGCAAACTTCTGAGTGGCGATGTCGCTCCTTAAAAAGAAAAAGTTCCTTGCATCTTGAGAGAAGTTATCACTCCTGAAAGAGAAAAAAGGGAAGGGCAGGGCAGCACTAAGGAAGAAAGCTGGGGTTGTTGAAGGCCCATGCACTACTGGGGTGGAAGAAAGCTAGCTGAGGCTTGGAAGCTCTGAAGTCTACCTGGAATCTGCATATCCCAGCTGTGACCTTCTCTCAACCTGGGATACAACTACAAACCCATGAATATAAACATGCTGGATGTAGACTGTGATTTTTGGCTCAGTTGTGGAGCACTTGCCTAGTATGTATGATGCAGTGGGTTCAATCCTCAGCATCACATAAAAATAAATAAGCAAATAAAATAAAGGTATTGTGTGTATCTATGTCTTAAATAATATTGAAAATAAAAAAATTCACGCTGGATGTTTCTGCTGAATTGTTATCTGGACACTCAACCAGTGTTTGCCACAGTTGTCACCAACCTATGTGCCTTTCCTCAGCTGGGTCAGTCTTCCCTGCTACCCCAGAAGTTGTGTGCATGCTCCACACACTGCCTGCTAGTTCACTGTGGGTCAGTCTTCCACACACCCCAGCAAGTGTCTGCACAACCCTCACACTGCTTGCTTGCTCACTGCATATCCGTCTTCTCTGCATCCCAGCAATTTTAACCATGCCCATCATACTGCCTACTTGCTCAGCTGTGTACATCTTCCCTGCACCCTAGATGGTTTGCTTAAGCCCCTCTCACTGCCTGCTTCTCACTGTGGGTCAGTCTTCCCTGCACTCCAGCAGGTGTACAGAAGCCCCACACACTGCTGCTTGATCTCTCTGGATCACTCTTCTCTGTACTCAGCAGGTTGCCCTATGTCCCTCATACTGCCTCACTCTGGGTCAGTCATTCCTGCACCCAGCAGGTTTAGACAGGTTCCTCACACAGCTGTCTTGCTCTCTGTGTCAGGCCCCATAGAGGACACACATTGGAAAGCAAATACTGAGAGGATGAAAGCAGCCTGGGATGGTGTCAGAGATCAGCCAGCAAGCTCTGCCTTCTTTAAGTTTTCACATGAACCAGCTCATGGGCTAGGTTTCTGTAAGGTAGGTGAAGATAACTGAACCAAGCCATAGATCCATTTTATACCATGTGTTATAGCATATCTATTGAGAGGCACACAGAGCCAGAAATACCTCTCTGTAAAATAGGAAAATCTGTAGCAATGTTTCCTATGTGGGAAGTATATTCAGGCTAGAAAAGGGATTGATCATTATTTTTTAAAGTAAGTCAAGTGGTAAAGGTTAACAAACAGGCAGGGCTGTGTCAGACTCTAGAGTCTCCAGTGACCTCCCCTGGGCAGCACCCAGTGAGTCTTTATTGATAAGGTCCACCTGGCTCCCCAGCATGATATCTTCTGCTTCACAAGAGTTTTTGTTCTGTGTTGGTTTTCTGGGGAATTGGAGGGTTAGATTCTAATTTTTCATCCTTTCTGTTAGGATTCTTTACAGGACTTTATTTGGGAGAGAGTCAATATTCACAGTAGCAACTCTCAGCTTTTGAGGTCTCAGGGGTCTTGCTGTATTTGAGGAGATCAAATGATGCATACCAAGGGGAGAGCTGTTTCTAGAGGGCTATAGCTTCTCAGGTCAACCCATGGGCACAAGTGCCTCATGGATGCTCCTCAGATCTCAGAATCTCACATGGAGAAGAAGCCACCAGTGGGTAGAAGGAATACAGGCAGGTGAGCAGGCCAGATCTGCTTCCTGTCAACATGAACCCTGGTGTTTGGGAATTCCATTTCCATCCGCAGGTTCACAGGCCTCCATAGATCTGTGCATTCCAACTGTCCCAGGCACCAGATTAACAGATATGAGTGGTTATGATGGTAAGTTTTTTGTTGTGTTCTTCACACATTACTTTTTATAAAGAAGCAAAAGGCATTCAGAAGGAGGAAGAAGAAGAAGAATGAAAATGAAGCCCATTTCCCATCAGAAACAAATGGGTTCAGGAGGTTATAGAATGGCACACCTTACATACAGAAAATGAACAGTAGTTATAAAATTTAAAGCCACTAAAGTCTCTCTCAAGTGAAGATACCAAATCTGGCCATGGTGGCCATACCTGTAATCACAGTGAATCAGGAGGCTGAGACTAGAAGATTGCAAGCTCAATACCATCCACAGCAACATAGTGAGACAGTCTTAAAATCTGAAAAAGAATTGCTGTGCTATGTGCTTATGTGATTACATGACAGATATAATTCTACATCATAAGTAGAATCAGAAATTTTTCTCCATATATGTATAATATGTTAAAATACATTCTACTCTCATAAGAACAATAAATGTCATTAAAAAAAGAAGGATTTGGGGTACTTCTTAGTGTTAAGCACACTTGTGATCAATTTCCAATACTAAAGCAATGAAGGTGACATGAAGATACCTGAGTTAAATGGGCAATGTCTCACAGAGGCCTCTCCTGGCAGGAGAAGTTGAAGGAGTCAAGGAAAAAGGAAACCAGGGGAAACCTCACTAGACAGTTTTAACTTTTCCTTTTCATACATGTTTTAATCCATTAAGTCCCTGATTTTAAATCTTGTATCTCAATGAAATTGACACAGGTGCATTACAGACAGACTGTGCAGATATACACCACATATATGTATTGTCCAAATATATATGAAAATATATATGTATATTTTCAAATTCTCCAACCATTCACCTCTTACTTTTATCAAAAGAAAAGAACTCTAATAATGCAGGATTTATCTGAAAGTAACCTTAAATTGTGTATATGTTGATCATTTTGTATAGGGGTCCTGTATGCAGAAAATGGGTCCTATGATTTGCATGTCCTTGGGGAGCCAGTCTCTCTCAGTCTTGTAGCATGCACACTTCTGTGAGCAACCTTTCTTCCTGGTCCCCTGCTTCTGCCTGAAGAACCTGGTCCTGGCCAGGTCATCAAGGCAGATATTCTGGAAACTGTCCTCATCTTCTTTCTCCAGAGAATGTATTCATTTTCAAATGCATGAAGGGTCTACTCATAGGACAGTATACTGAAGGTTTCTCCACATTTTCATTACTTTTGAGAGTGTTTTTGTTTCTCATGTGGAGTGTTGTTAAAAAGGGCTTTAGAGTCAGTATCTGAAAATTCCAGTGCTCTGTGTTGTTTTCAGGTTGGTCTCTGCCCCTTTCTTTAAGGACTGGTTTCATTTTGCTTGTTTTCTGTATATCAAGAAAGTCTGGATTTTCTCTGAATGCTGTGACTGGCATTTTGTGTGGACTCTGGATTGTTGTAATACTTTGGAGAATAAACACTTTTTGTTTTCTTCAGGAAAGCATCCTGACCCTGTCTACCCTGTGTGTGGCAGTTAATCTGTGTCACAGACTTATCTTTGTGACTTTGTTTCTAACCCCAGTGGTTCTTCAGCTCTCAGAGAGCTGAATCAGAGAAAAGCACAACCACATCAATACCAAGACTCTGCATGCTCATGTTTGAGTGTAAGTGAGGCAGCATCAGGACACAGATGCCAGGGCAGCACAAAAAAGAACATGCGTGGGGCTGGCTGGGATGTGATTCCTGTTGTTCCTACACACATAGGTGGGTTGTCATCACCCTGCACTCTTCATGGATCTCCCTCTGTGACATAGAGCTCACCACCTGAAGTCTCCACCACAGAATGTGACATTTACTCATAAAGTAAAATTGACTGTATTTAGTGACTCTCCTGCACATGTGCCTGGCATCTTCCCCTGACATCAGGGAAGTATCCTCCCTGGGTTCTGAAGGAGGATATATTGCTGCCCTGCCTCAGAGAGTTTGGTTTTCATGATCTTGTTTTTTCTGGCTTTGACTTCCTGGTAACTCAATTGAACAAATAGTTTACAAAGATGAGATAGCTTCCCAACCACCTGTATCCTGGTGTGTTTTTTAAACTTTATAGCCTTGAAGACTCTCTTTCTAAATCCTAGATTACAGGTATACCTGTAAATAATGTAAGACTGAGAACTTAGACCCAGCAATGCTTCCCAGATGTGGGTAGCTCTAGGTCCTCTATCACACTTTCCCTCAGGCATAGCCTGTTCAAAATTCTATCATTCACCTATCATGTGCACTAGGTTCTGTCTTCCCAGAGCAGAAACAGTAACTTAAAACCCATATTACTAGGCAGAATTTTCAATTTCTCTGAGAGATCATAGAAGTGACTAGAGTGGAGGCCATGCCAGTGTTTTCAGTTACTGAAGGGGCTGGGGGAGGAAGATCTCAAGTTCAAGGCCAACCTCAGCAACTTAATGAGACCCTCCCTCTTATTAAAACAAAATGGGCTTGGTGTAAGTAAAGAACTTGCACAGCATCAACAAGACCTTGGGTTTGATCACTAATGTCTTAGGAAATCTAACTAGGGTAATCCAGCAAGAAGGCAAATTCCAGCTGGAAAGACAAACAGAGGTTTTCAGAGGAAGATGACATAGAGTGACTGCCCACTCCAGCAGGGTCACAGGCACATCTCATGAGCAGTGTCTCAGAAGTGAGATGGTGCAGTATCAACATTGTATTGGGCCTCTGTGCCAGGTGTGATCTGCAGCAAGCTGAACAGGGGTCTACAGGTCTCCAGGCAGGTGGGATCTCAGGAGCCCCAGTTGCCTGTGTCAGAAGGAATATCCCACAAGAGCCTGAGATGCATCACATGCACATTAGTTTTGAGACACAACTTTTAAGAACATTGTATAGAAATGTGATTTTAAGAACTGGTACTCTCCATTCTTCTGCAATTAGTGGGAGGGGCTGTAGGCTGAGGAGGACAGCAGGAAACATGACTGATCTGTCACATACCCCTGGATATTCCTTGAAAGCCTTGCATTAACTGTTCCCATTCTCAAGAAGAGTCTAGAGGAGGTCAGGGAGTTAACAAAGTGAACAAGATGGCAGACAGTGTCAGAACCTGAATCTGGACCACACTGTGACTGACCAGAAACCCCACTGAGCCACTGAAGAGAACTGGGGAACTGCTTTCTTTCAGTCCTGCAGTTGCCTAGCCCAGGGTCCCTGACTTGCTGCCCTTCTCTTCCTGGACTCAGCTTCTTTCCCTGTGAACGTTGAGTTGTGGACCCTGGGAAGGAATGTGCCAGGCTCTTCCAGGGAATCAGGCAGCCTTGAGAGAAAAGGTCTCAGTCAGACTCAGTGGTGTGTCCTTTTAATCCAGTTACTCAAGAGACTGAGACAGAAGACAGCAAATTCCTGGTCAACCTTGGCAACAGTGAGCCCATGTCTCAAAAGAAATTAGTAAAATGAGACCAATTAGGAGATGCAGCTCCAGATGTGAAAGTCAGCAACTCCAAACTGAGGCCCAGCTGCAGCAGAGCCTGTCCCAACCTGACCAATTATGTCTGTAAAGTGAGACCAAAGCCCAGGGTTTGACAGACTGTCAAGATTGTGTCTGAAACATTCCACACACATCATGAAGTGAGCCACCTCAATTTATCTTAATTTTTGTAACAGAAATTAGATATTTATAAATTAAGGAGCATTTCTAGTAAGGAGTATGACTTGTGATTTGCTGGCCCTGGGAGCAAAGTGGAACCAGCTTGGGCAGAGCCAAGCAGCTCCATGCTGTTGATGGCCAAACAATGGGAAAAAGAACAAAATAAGTGTGTGCAGGCTACAGGTACAGTCCTGTGAGAGGCAGATGAGATTGGAAAACAGATGCCTGCTCCAGGCTGAGTCCCTGCTCTGGAGGTTCTATGAAGATGGAACAAGCCCCATGTGGCACTGGGTGCTTCAAGTTTGGCTGGTCAACTAAGGCTCTGGATTTTATTTTATTTTATAATATATTGTGTCACTTTATCTTATGTAATTTTATTTTCTGATAACAAGGATTGTGCCCTGGGGTGCTCAAACATAGAGTTATATTCCCAGCCATTTTTCTATGTTTTATTTTGAGACATTGTCTCACTAAGTTGTATCGCGTTCCCTCTGGCCGCAGAGAGAGACACGACAAATGTCTGAAGCTTTGGAAGTTTATTATGCACAGTCCCTCTCCTACACTTCTCTTACTCCCAGCTTCTGCGCACTCCCAGCTTCTCTTCTCTCAGCTTCTTCTCTCAGCTTCTTCTCTCAGCTTCTTCTCTCAGCTTCTGCGCACTCCCAGCTTCTTCCGCCCTCTGCTTCTTCCGCAGCCTGCTTCTTCCGCCCCCCCAGCTTCAGCTTCTGCTCCTTACTCCCCCACCCACCAAGCTTATATACACTTCAACCAATCAGGGGAGAGTACACAAGGTAAACGGCGGACAGCTGCAGGCATAGAATAGGTACACGAGGGGGGCATGCTCTAATCACATCGTTAACTAGCCAATCATTGGAATTCGCTGGTTGTTTACTGTATAGCTGGCCGCTTTTGGCTCAGCATCAGGCGCTATCTTGACCATGCCCAAGGCTGGGGGTCCTGGAAAACCTGAAAGATTCCCCTTCTTTATTATTAAACTAAGGCTCGGGACCGTGTCTGTCTTAGGTTGAGTGGTCAGCATATGTCCTTACCCGTCATCAGAGCCTGCAGAGCATGCTGCAGCTCCTGTCTTAGGTTGGTACACAGCCACCTCCTTCATTACCCATCTTTGACTACTGGTCCAGCATCAAGAGCCATACTAATGGGGGGCTGTCAGCCTTTAGGGCGGTCATGGCCTGATGAAAGATAATTTGATATCTCTATTGGCTAGCTTGTAGATGCATGCCAAAATGAATGAAGAGAAGGAGGCCAAGGCAAAGGAGTACCACCATAGCTCCTAAGCCTGCCCGCTGTTTGATAAATCTATAAGCAGAAGAAAAACCATATAGCCATATTAAATACAGAAACAATATACATCCCAGTAGTGTTACAATACGGGCAACACAAAACAGCTCTCAAGGAATAAATGCATCCCAGTCCCAAAAGTTCTTGCAAGGTATCCACTTGTTCTTATAATGAGTCCACTCTCTGATAGAGTCTCTTTGGTCTGCAAGGCTGCAGCTGCATTCTCGGCCAAATGATCGTTGTTATGGTTGTGTCAATGCTGCTACTGCAAGGACTGTGATGACAATGATCACGGCTGTTGCAATGTCAAAGCCTCTCCTGTTTCTTGATAATAACACTGGCAATTCTACATCTGCAACAGAAACTAGGACAGGTAGGAAGATAGAAATGTGCAAATTGCACGGGTGGCAAAAGAACCATTCCAGCATTGTGAGAGATAGCACACGGTTAGTGAACAGTTAAGAGGTGTTATTAGAAATGTTAGTTGGTAGAAACATAAAAGGGAGGAAATACACAAGCTGACATGGGAGGAAAAGCAATATTACAGCTAGGGTCAGCAGAACGAGTTGCTCTACTCTGGGTCTGATTTGTAGTATGATTCCAATGGCAAAGTGCAAAAATTCCTCCTGTTAAAGCAAAGAAAGGCTAAAGATATCCTTGTCACCAAAAACAGCACGACCTGAAAAATCATCAGTAGAATTGACAGGCTTGTAGAGGAATTGGTGAAAAACAAGAAAAGAAAGGATAAAAAATGTGTTAGTTAGAAATGAAAAATATGGCCAGGCTAACAATGGCTCATAGGTTCCGGGTTTGCCTTTCCGTCTGAGTTTTTGTTATTGGAGGAAGGCTCAGGCTCGCCATTGCGAGGAGGAGCAGCATCACTTGCATGCTGCTTTCCCTCAACAGTAACCAATTTGCATTCATTAGCCCAACGTGTTTCCCTTCTGCTCCTTGGGCAAAGTCCTGGGGCATAAGGTATAACAGATTTTACTATAGTTATCTCTTATCTTTTGTTAGGGCATTATCTCCTTGCTGCTGATTTTGTGCATCCATTGAAGCATATTGGCCTTCTCCTATTAACATTTCAACATTTCTATCGGGAAACCTTGCCACTATGTTTCTGCAAGCAGTTTCAACGGCTATTTCTTACCACTGAGCTCTCCAATTAGACATTGTGCTCCAGATAACACTGCTCTGCATAGCTGTCTCCAAATAGTCTTAACTGCCTCTTTAACGTTTTTTCAATGGTTGATGGTATCTCCATTTGCTCCTCAAATACGGGCAGGTTCTACAAATCTTGAAGCTCTTTCTATTAGGCTTAGGTTTCTCCTACCTTTTCCCCTTGTTCTTAAGTTTTCACTACCACTTGGTTATTCCTTTTGGGGGTTCTTTGTGTTAGACTTAGTTCCTTTTTTCCCTTGTTCTTAAATTTTTTGAGCAATTATTTTCTAGGTCACCACCACTCAATTTTTCCTCACTTTATTCTCTTTAAGAGTTCTTTTCTGTTGCTATTAGATCCTGTTCATGAAGATCCCCCTTGTGGCACACTGAGCAGCTTTTCTTCTATAAACCCTGGGCTTATTTCTACTAGGGTTTGAACATATGATCATACAGTGGTTTCCTTATTTTCTAGTCCTTCCCCAGTGTTTCTACTGTAGGGTATTCAAAAAGCCCTCATCCAAAAACCAAGGGGAAACTCTTTCCACAGTATCGAGAAATACTTTAGCTGTTTTTTCCTTTAATGGCGTCTCATGGTTTTTTAATAGCTCCCTGAGGGGTTGCTGCATTCTGAATTTAGACGTTTCAGACCCCATTGTTACTAATTTGAATAGCTTCAGTTATGGCAGTTACAATAACAAACAGTGGCCTAGCTGCCAGGAGCAATGAGATTACTGAAAGGAAAACTATCAAGTGTGCATTAGAATTTTTATAGCGGCTTTTCACGTACTACCTACACCCTAATTGGACCGCTTCAAACGTGTTTCTACTTTCACTTTAATTTGGACCGCGTTCTACGCATCAGGACCGCTGATGGCGTATCCCGATACCTTTTAACCCGCGTTCCACGCGTCAGGACCGCTGATGGCGTATCCCAATACCTTTAACTTTTTTATAACCGGTTTAACTTGTATAAAAATTTTTTAGATATCTTACCTTGTTTTCTTTATAAGGTTTTCATCTTCCCGGGTTTCGGCACCAGTTATTGCATTCCCTCTGGCTGCAGAGAGAGACACGACAAATGTCTGAAGCTTTGGAAGTTTATTATGCACAGTCCCTCTCCTACACTTCTCTTACTCCCAGCTTCTGCGCACTCCCAGCTTCTCTTCTCTCAGCTTCTTCTCTCAGCTTCTTCTCTCAGCTTCTGCGCACTCCCAGCTTCTTCCGCCCTCTGCTTCTTCCGCAGCCTGCTTCTTCCGCCCCCCCAGCTTCAGCTTCTGCTCCTTACTCCCCCACCCACCAAGCTTATATACACTTCAACCAATCAGGGGAGAGTACACAAGGTAAACGGCGGACAGCTGCAGGCATAGAATAGGTACACGAGGGGGGCATGCTCTAATCACATCGTTAACTAGCCAATCATTGGAATTCGCTGGTTGTTTACTGTATAGCTGGCCACTTTTGGCTCAGCATCAGGCGCTATCTTGACCGTGCCCAAGGCTGGGGGTCCTGGAAACCCCGACAAAGTTGCTTATGGTCTTCCTAATTTGCTGAGGCTGGCTTCAAACTCTCATCCTTCGACCATTAACTTCCAAACCCTATGGGAATACAGACACGTGCCATGGTACCTGCATAGACACTGGATTTTAAATTTCATTTAATTTTTATCAATTCCAATCTAAATGGCACACGTGGATAGCAATGAGCACAAGGATTGGGACAACTCTGAAGCAGAAGCAAAGTATGACTGGCTCCACAGCACAGGGCCATCAGCCAGGTTTTGCTTCCAGATCTGAAACTTGAGACCCTGATGCCTATTTGTGATTCTTAACAATGGGAAGTTTCCCTGGAACCCAATAATCAATTACTATTGCCAAGGAATTGTGAGGGTTATATTAGATCACCTTCTGTAGTGTACTTACCTGAAGAGAGGTCCTCATTCTCATATTTGGAACTGTAAAGCAGGGAAACAGGATCCCCTGGTCGGCTGTGATCACAGAACCATGCTAGTCTCATCTTACAGTTCTAATGTAGGAGCACTTTTGCCCCTGATCTAGTGTGGTCACAAGACCATGCTTGTCCCATTTTAGACCTGTGAAGAAGGGGCAGAGTAGCCCCTGTTCCAGTGTGGTCATGGACCCATGAGTGTCCTAACTTATATCTCTAAAGCAGGGGCACAGGGGTCCCTAGCATGATGTGGTTACTGGACCAGATTTGTCCCAACTTACATCTCTAAGCAGGGGCACAGTAGCCACTGACCCTCTGTGGTCAATGTGCTGCATTCATCCCTATCATGCACTCTCTGCTCCATGACTCATGCACTGGTCCAAGTGGAGGTACTGGTGGATGCATTGCAGCAGTGCTCTGAGGACCAGGTGTCTTGTGATTCTTCCCCTAAAAAGGCAATGTATGTGAGCTGTGCAGACTGACTCTTGTGTGACAGGTTAGAACATTTTTTTTCTTCAAGGTTCTGCTGATGTGAGCAGCTCAGCTCAGCTCTGTATGATCAGGGATTCTCACGGGCTAATGAAATGTTTCTCAGGGAGTTTGTGGATAAAAAGTAAGGACATGTGGGAAGGTGACCCCATCCTGAAGTGGGTTGTCAAAAGAAGGACATGCATTTAACATCATTGTGAGACCAAGCAGCACCTTCCCACCTTGCATATCACTGCTATCTCTTTGCCCTCCATGAAAACAGGGTGGGTCTCTGGTAAACTAGCTCTTACTACTCTGGAGTAGCCTGAGGTAGTGTGACTCATGTGGTGTGTGTTCAGATCTTGAGCAGGGAGGACCCCCATCCTGATGCCAGCTTTGCTAAATAAGTCCCAACAGCCAGGCCAAACTATGTAGTATGTACCTGACTGGGTATGTGACCTGATTTCTCCTGCATGCCCCAGAAATACCCCAGGGACAGGAAAGCACACTGAAAAACATCCCCAGAAACAATCTGTATATGTGATATCAAATCATCATATTTCTTCTGGTAACTGTTTCTCCCTTGTGAGCATCTTACCCATATCCCTTTAGGAAAGAGTAATAAGGATGTTATTGCATGCTACCTGAAGTCAATATTCAAACAGTGTCCTTCCCAGTCTTCTACTGATCCTGTAAGCATTATCCTGGGTATATTTGGGTGGATTATGTAGGGAAGTGAAAGTTTGCAAAAGATATAAATATCCTGGTGTTTCAAGAAGGGTTATAAAGAGAACTGGGTGTGGGGGCACATATTTTTTTTCTCAGCTTTCAGGTGGAAGGAGGCCTGGAACCCAGATACTCAGGTCAACCTGCATTGCACCTGGAGAACCCACTTAGAAAGCAGAAAAGACAAAATTTACATAAAGAAAAAATTCCCATCTGCCAAAATCTCTTTTCTGCTGAACAAGCCACAAGTGTTGTAATGGTTCCTTATGCATCCTTTAACAAATGAAAACCAACAGTTTGTGTCTACTGGGAACCCTTCAGGATTTTCCCATGGGACTGAGAGATGCAGTATCTCCCCCTCCAATGAACCATCTTTCAGGAATACCAACAGCAGCTCCCAAAATCTCCATGATGCACCCATGAAGCACTGGGTAAAAGTAGAAAGCATTTGATTCAATTCATGTAAGAAATTATAACCTTTGACAAAGATTTACATCACATCATCTGGGAAGTGGTGTGAATTTAGGCAAGCTCACCCCAGACCCTGGGGCCATATGTATCCACGACAAGTGAGCCAGGGCCAAAGCAGGTCCTGGTGGATGAGGTCAGGGGAGTTTCCTGTCCAAAGGGTTAGAGGCATGGAAAAAAAAGCCAGTTATCACAACACAAAATCAGACCTGACTCAGAGTATTCTGCTGTCACCCACCTGTGAGACCTGGAGTCAGTTCTGGTTAGGTCTAAGGGTTGTTGTAACTTGTTAGTTGGATTTATACTATGTTTCCACTTTCAGGGCAGAAGCTCAAAGCAGAGCTGCTGTCACATCCTTCTGTGGCTGTGGAAGGTTGATGTGAGGGCAGATATCTCCTCATTGATGACAGGGGTGGAATGTGAGCCAAGTTGTGGGAATGCTCTTGACTGGCCTTGCAATGGAAGTGTTTTTTTTAAATGAGTTTTAGGCAATGAAAGCTGAGTGCCTATGCAAACACAGCCAAGGTCAACATAAAGTTCTTCCCTTCTGCAAAGTTTCAGTGTTATGCAGGAAATAAATGCTGTTTCTTTACTAGAAAAACAGAAATTCTTTTATAGAGCCATTACTGCAACAAGTTCTTTCATGAGCAGTTGTCAGATGCTGAACCCTTGCTCCCTCATAGCTTCCTAACTCAGCTGGGGACCCTTACTGATGACTAATTCCTGACTCTTTTATTAAGTAATATATTTTCTCAGTTGTCAATGGACCTTAATTTAATTTAATTTGTTTATTTATATGCAGTGCTGAGGATTGAACCAGGGCATCACACATGCCAGTCCAGTGCTACGCCACTGAGCCACAACTCCAGCCCCTATACTCTGACTCTGATGTGGAGAGTTTAGTAACCACTTTGTACTTTTTATGAAAGCTGGTAACTTGAAACACACTGGATTTTTCACTGAGAAGGAAGCAAACTTCTTTCCCTCTTCAGGAAGTCCTCACAGTACTGAAACTCTCACATGCAACTAATATCCTCCATCTAGAAATGGAACCTCTAAACAGCTAAGTGAACATCCCTCATGAACAAGATGTCAAGGGTCCAAGGGAACATATTGTTTAGAAAACAAAGAAACTGACCAATTCCTTGATTGTTCCAGTAACAATCTTCCTGATCATTCAAAACAACCTGTTGCTTAGCCCTTGGTGCCTAAGCCAGCATACCTGGCCTAGTGACAGACTCCCCAAGATTGCCTGAATGATGCCTGTTCATACACCATGCTGTCCCCACATCAATTGACCCTGGCATCTGCAGCATCAACAGCTACAACAGGGTGGAAGACATGCATGAAGAACCAAGGAGTTTCCACCAGAGAGAATGCACAAGGCAAGTTAAAACTCACTTTGAAAAACTGAGATACTCTTCACAAAATGTGAGAGGAAATGGGCCCATTATCCTCCCAGGAAGACAAAAATCAGAGTTCCACAGCAGCACTTCACTCCAAGTCTAACTGTTCACACACTTTCTAGGACCTGGTGTTATAAGGCCACCCCCCCTTAGGTGCCAACATGGTGCTGGCTGAGCTACTCTTTCTGATTTTACTCCTCATAACTTCTTCCCACCAGCACGAACTCCCACCCAATCAACACTCAACACCCTGCCCAGACCCCTAGCAACAAGGCTCACCCAATCAACCATTGTCCCATCCCCCAGCAACAAGGCTCTCCCAATCAACTCTCACCCCATTTCATGCCCCAACCAATCAGCCTCTTCCTGGCCCTATATAAGTGTGTGCATTTTTAAAATAAAATGGAACTTCTTCGGTGATTAGCTTTGGACTGTGGCTCTGTGTGCTTCTTTCAGTTGGTGCCGAAACCTGGGAGGGGAAACTCCTCAAATATCAAGGAACCCCTCCATCTGCCCCTGTCAAAGCTTCTCACCCTCATCTGCCTTCTTGAGCACTGGCTACCCTGCAACCACCACCGGCCAATTTCTAGGTGAGTCACCCCTTGGGAGGCAGCCGCCTTTAACTTGACTATTGCAGGGTGTCTGGTTGTGATTGTCCGGCAGTCCCTGATGTCTGGTTATAGGGAGGAGACTGCACCCCACCTCAGCCTTCACGAACAATAGTGGACTCCTAGGTACCTCTTTCCTCCCTCAGTCAGGCGGGAGGGAACAATAGACCCCTTACTCTTCTGTCTTCTTGATCTTTCCTCTCTCCTCTCCTCTTACACAACTACTGGCAAAAGCCTAGCACTAGATACTCCGTGACCTTCAGCATTTCACCCTGGCAGGGAAAATCTCTGGTACAACCTACTTTTCCCTTGCCACCAACTCTATCGAGTCTTGTGAATGGTTTCACTCATTGGGGACACCTCAATGAGTCGCCCATTCATTTCCCCTGGTTCGGAGATCTCTCTCTCTCTCTCTCTCTCTCTCTCTCTCTCTCTCTCTCTCTCTCTCTCTCTCCCTCCCCTCCTCTGTCTCTCATCTCCCTCACTTCCTGTCTGCTGTAAACAATGGGGGCCTCTTCTTTCCTCCCAAATGACTCTTCTTTAAAATGCCTACTCTCCAACTTGGCTCATCTCTCACTCACTCCAGATATTAAACCTAAAACCCTCATTAAATTCTGCACCCAAGATTGGCCTTCATACCAGTTAGAAAATCTTATTTGGTGGCCTACCAAAGGCTCCCTTGACCCCCAAATTCTCCGGGATCTTTTCAATTACTGCCAGTGCTCAAAAAAGTGGAAGGAGTTCCCCTATGTTGAAGCCTTTACCCATCTCCATTCTCACCCCAATCTCTGTTCTTCCTGCAGCCCCATCAGGTTCTCCTCACCTGCAAACCCTCCCCTACCACTGAGCCTGCCACCTCCTCTTTCGATCCCACAGATGAACCACCCCCCTACCCTCGCCCACCTCCCTCTGTCCCTTCCTCTCCTTCACCATCCTCTCCTGAGTCCTCTTCATCATCACCCTCCTCTTCCCCTAACTCCTTCAGCCTTCCAGCCACTCAGTAATGCTCTCAAACCACTCATTCCCATGTCCTGGCACCCCTTCAAGAGGTTGCAGGACCTGAAGGGGTTATTCGGGTTCATGTTACATTTTCCATGACTGATCTCACACAGCTTGAGAAGAGATTGGGCTTTTTCATGACTGATCCCACTACGTATATTTGGGAATTCCAGTGGGTCCTCCAGGCTTACAGTCTCACCCGCCATGACATCTACATGCTTTTAGCCAATACCCTTCTTCCTGAAGAATGTAGGTGGGTATGGGAATTAGCCCAAGCCCGTGCAGATGACACTCATCAAGTTAATCCTAACCAACCCATCAGCCCCCATGCGGTTCCTAAACATGACCCAGACTAGAACTATAACACCACAGCCAGAGTGAAGCTGAGAATCAGTTTGCTGCCTGCATAGCTGCTGACCTTAAGAAGGCCACCCATAAGGCAGTTACTTTCCAAAATATCCAGGAAATAATGCAGAAAAAAAGATGAAATCCCTTCTGAATTTTTAGATCATCTCACTAAGGCTCTCCAACAATATACCAACTTAGATCCCAAGACCTCCAATGGTAGACACATCCTTATGATTCATTTTCTATCTCAAAATTACCCTGACATTAAGGCTAAATTAAAAGAAAAAAAACTTGAACAATGGTCCACAACACCTCAGACTGAAATCCTGGCTATGGCTTTCAAGGTCTTCCATAACCGTGATGAGGAAGCTCTACGCTACAAATACCAAAGATATGAAAAGGCAGAGCATAGTAAGTTTCAGATGCCTCACTTAGGTCCTTCAAGGGACCCCCCTAACATGGCCCAACATCATCCACAAAGTAAAAATCCAGGTGCCTGCTTCAAATGTGGAAATGAAGGCCACTGGGCGAGAGCATGTCCCACCCCAAGGACCCCTATTACCCCTTGCCCAAAATGCCAACAAATGGGTCACTGGGGATCAGACTGTCCCACCTCCTGAAGGGGAGCTGTGGCCAGGAAGCCTAATGCTGACCTCCTGGGCCTGGCACAGAATTGATGGGGTCTTGTGTCCTCCTCCCCAGCCATCACTATTGACAGGCAGGAATCCAGGGTGTAGATTCATGTGGATGGGCACTATATTAACTTCCTCTTAGATACTGGAGCCACATTTTCAGTCTTGAGGGAGTTTTGGGGACCCACAATGCCATCATCCTCCCCTATTGTTGGGGTAGGAGGGAAATCTATACTTCCACTAAAGACCCCTCCCCTTACATGTACCATAGAAAATTTCCCATTCTCACATTCCTTCCTTGTCATGCCCCAATGTCCAGTGCCACTTGGTAGGGACATCCTCTCAATCCTCAAAACCACCATCTCGATACAGCCACCATCTTCCCCCACTCTACACTTCCTAATGGCCCTCCTGACAGATGATCCCACAATTCCCTTTTGCTCTGACTGGGTCAGGCCACTAGAGGGCCATTCACACACCCCCTTTCCTGACCCAACCCACCTCATCAATCCTATCATTGGGACACCCAAAACCCCTCCACAGTTGATTGTCCTCCTGTCCGCATTAGCCTTAAAGATCTCAACCAGTTTCCTAGTCAATCCCAGTATCCCTTGTCCACTGCTGCCCTACTTGGCCTCCAGCATATCATACATGATCTTTTGACTAAAAAATATTTTTGGCCTACCCATTCTCCCTATAACACCCCCATATTAGTGGTTAAGAAACCTAATGGTACCTACCGGTTGGTACAAGACCTTCGCCTCATTAATTCCTGTTATTCCTATCCACCCCCTGGTCCCTAACCCGTACACTCTTCTTTCCCAGATCCCAGCCACCTCTACCCATTTCTCTGTTATCAAATTAAAGGATGCATTTTTCTCTATTCCCCTTGGACCTGAATCCCAAGACATTTTTGCATTCACCTGGACTGATCCAAAAACCAGACATTCTCAACAACTCACATGGACTGTCCTTCCTCAGGGTTTTAGGGATAGTCCCCATATCTTTGGGTGGGTCTTGGCAGTGGACCTGGAAGGCCTCCACTCAGCCTGCCCTGACTCCACCCTCCTTCAGTATGTAGATGATCTCCTCCTTTGTAGCTCTTCGGCTGAAATCTCCAATGTTGACACCATCAACTTACTCAATCACCTAGCCCAAAAGGGGTATCGGGCCTCCCCCCAAAAGGCACAAATCTCTACACCCAGGGTCACCTACCTTGGGTTCCTCAATTAGCATGGAAAAAAGGCTATTACCACTGACAGGAAACACCTCATTAACTCTCTCCCCACCCCAAAAACCAAGGCCAAAATTTTCTTTTTTAGGACTGGAAGGATACTTCAGGGCATGAATTCCAAATTTTCCCTCCTAGCTAGACCATTATATGATATGGCAAAGGGCCCCCAGAACAAGCCACTACTTTCAACCATGGACGGCCTTTTCAGATGCTCAAACAAGTGCTCCCTCGAGCCCTGGCCCTTCACTTGTCTAATTTATCCAAACCATTTCTCCTGTATGTTCATGAAAAGGAAGGCCAAGGTTTGGGGGTCTTAGGAAAAGAATACAGTCCCCACTTTTGCTCCAGTAGCCTATCTTTCTAAACAGCTAGATCCTACTATTAAAGGGTGGGCACCTTGCCTGCAAGGCCTAGCTGCCAGCCAGGTCCTCCAGAAGGAAGCTTATAAGCTGACCTTTGGATCCCCTCTTACCATTCTTTCACCACACCACCTGAAGGATCTGCTAACCTACAAGGGACTCCAGTCACTTCCCCCTCTAGGGTGCTTTCCTTACTTGTGTCTTTTCTCCAGAATCTGGCAGTATCCTTTAAACCTTGCCCTCCATTAAACCCTGCCTCTCTGCTTCTGACCTCCCCTCCCCCAACTGATTTCCCCATACACAGTTGTACAGAAACCTTAGAAACCTTTTTACCCTGTCCCACTTCAATCTCTGAAGGCCCTTTGCCACATCCTGACCTTATTTGGTTTATGGATGGTAGTTCATTCATGCACGATGGCACACGGAGAGCAGGATATGCTGTCATCTCCCATTCAACAATAGAAGCCAACCCTCTTCCACCAAACACTACTAACCAACAGACTGAACTTCTGGCAGCTATTTGAGCCTGTGAATTGGCAGCAGGGAAAGCTCTATCCCTCTACACAGATTCTAAATATGTTTTTCACACTTTCCTGTCTCATGCTGCCATATGGAAGGAAAGAGGACTACTAACATCCAAGGGCACTTCTGTTACCAATTCCAAACTTATTTCTCACCTACTCAGGGTTGCACAGTTGCCCTCCAGGCTTGGAGTCACTCATTGCAAGGCACATCAATCTGACTTTTCTCCCATCACAGTCAGAAACTGTAGGGCTAACCAAGTGGCACTGGCAGCCGCCCTCAAAACCCCAGACCCTTCCACTGTGCTCATGCTCACCCTCTCTGGCAATATGCATGAGGAAGACCATAAACACCTTTTTCACTTCCTTCATTCCCTGTTCCACTCTAGCCTCCAAAGCCTGGCAACTTTCCTCCAATCTTTCCTCTCCCTCTCTGCAGATGACAAAGCCCTCTTACAACACATATCCTCGACATGTCGCATCTGCCAGCAAACCAACACCAACACACACTTGCGGCCCAAACATTTTCCCTCTCACCAAGCCTGCGGGCACACCCCTGTGGCAGACTGGCAAATTGATTTTACCAACATGCCCAGGGTTAAACACATAAAATATCTGCTGGTCCTAGTAGACACCTTCTCTGGCTGGGTCGAGGCCTTTCCCACATCCAACAAAAGAGCCTCTACAGTAGCTTCCACTCTGATGACTCAAATCATTCCTCAATTTGGAATGCCCACTTTGATCCAGTCTGACAATGGCCCATAGTTCACCTCACAGATCACCCAGTCTCTCACTCAGGCTCTGTCCTCTCCTTGGCATTTCCATTGTCCTTATCACCCACAAGCATAAGGGAAAGTTGAAAGAACAAACCGAACTCTCAAAGATATCCTTACAAAGCTCACCATGGAATTAAGTATGAATTGGTTAAAACTACTTACTCTGGCCCTTCTCCACCTGTGGGCTATGCCAAAGAAACCCTCACTCCTTTCCCCTTTGAGATTATGTATGGCCACCCCCATCTTCCCCCTCACCCCCATCTTCCCCCTGGCATCTCACCAAAAGACTGGCCCCTTCCTGAGAACTATGTCCTACCCCTTCTCTTCCACCTCTGAACTGAATTATGGAAGCACCAAATCTGGCTTCTCCCTGACCCTGACTTCTTCCAGAACTCCCTCCCTCTAACACCTGGTCAGTTTGTGTGCTATTGTCCCCCAGGGAGAGAGAGACACCCTCAAACCAAAATGGGAGGGCCCAATGTTGGTGATCTTGTGTACTCTGATAGCTGCCAAGCTGGCCCTCCCTAACAGTTGGCTTACTCCATGGATTCATATTTCCAGGTAAAGCCAGTCTCCAGTTTCCCGGGCCCTGAAGAAACTCACCTGAAGTCTTTGGTGACATCTTCCTGCAGACCTCAAATGAAATACTCTTGCTCTACTTCTCCTCATAACCCCTTAAAGCTTCATTTTTTCTGCATCTCCCTTCTTGAGCCAGTTCCTGAACATGATCCATGTTAGTCCAGCCCTAACCCCTATCCTCCTACCCCTTATCCTTATGCCCCTGTTAATAACCTCCACACCTTTCATGTGGAGATTTAAGGTGAAGCAAACATACACAGAAAAGAACACCAAGACCACCTCTCTGGAAGCAACAGCTGACTGTCCCCTGATGGGTTGCTCTGGCATTATTCATATCTCATTTCTCCTGCCCACCAAGATATTTCAACAGGCTACCCACCCTTACCTTTGTTTTTTATATGATCAAACCCAAGATTACTTCAAATGGTGGTCTGACACCTACGGAGGCTGTCCATATTGGTCTTGCAGGGTTCATGATGCCTTTTTGGGACAGCTGAACATAGGCATCTTTTCCTATGTTAGCAATGTCTACACCTACAATCTCACCATCAAGGACTCATGAGATCCTCAGTGGGCTTCGGGTGTAACTGCTTCCATTTACTGTAATGGATATTCTTGCACTCCCTGTGGATCCCTCCACATATCTCAGGAATATGACTCCATAGGCACCCAGGTGTCTCAGGTATCCTCTGACATCAAGCATTCAGAAAAAATCATCATGCAGGCCTTACAAAATTCCTCCTCTTCCTCTGGCTCATTTTACTCCTGACTTCAGATACTAAAAGACACCATTGGCCTCCTCAATCACACCTTTCCAACTATTAGCCCTGCTGATTGTTTTCTTTGCACTTCTCTAAACTGACCTCTGCTAGCTGCAGTTCCCCTAAATGCTACAAGCTACACATTCCTTTCTCAGGAGTCTTACATAAAACATTTTCCTCACATCCCCTTGTGGAAACTTGAGGACATCACCTCCCACTCCCTCCCAGAATCTGCATCTACAGAACCCAAACCCTAGCTGCTCCTTCCATGGCCTGTGCCATTAACATCACTCTTAACAATACTACTTATGCCCAACCCAGACATTTCTTTTGGTGTAACAGAAGCCTCACAAATGTCATCTTTAAAAACTTAACCTCCCCTTGTGTCCTTGTTATAATTGTTCCACAGTTAACCCTTTACAGCAGCTCAGAATTTGTTTCCTTATGTCCCCACCCTCACATGCTAAGCACGCAGCTTTCCTACCCATACTGGTTGGTGTTTCATTGACCACTTCCTCTTGCTGGGATGGGTCTCTCAGGAGGTGCACTTGCCCACTCCTTATGTGCCATTGAGGATATCAACACCCAGCTGGAGAGCACCCTCTCCTCTACTGCCTCCTCCCTCACCTCTCTGCAAAAGCAGGTAACCTCCCTGGCCCAGGTGACTCTCCAGAATTCACCCCACTCTGAACCTCCTTACAGCCGAAACCTGTGTATTCCTTCAAGAAGAATATTGCTATTATATTAATGAATCCAGCTTAGTGGAACAAAATATCATCAAATTATGTAATTTGACAGCAGACCTACAAAGATCCCCCCCCAATTCCCCATTCTCCTTGTGGTTCCAGTGTCCCCTTCTAACATGGGTATGGCCCATACTAGGACCATTATCCATCATTTTTCTCACCTGTCTCATTCTATTCTGTTTTGTTATGTTCCTTCAGATCCAAGTGGGTAAAATTGCTAACCAGGCTTTTAACCAGCTTCTCCTCAGGAATTATCAGCTACTGGCAACAGATGAGCCAGCACCTCCTCTCACTACCTGTTGAGGGAGATTTAACCAACCTATGGACCTCCTTCCTAGCAGTTCTCTATCAGGATGCCTGGCTCATTCTACCCGAGTCTGCTACAAGGGACATTCACCTACCTCACCCCCCAAGAAACCTTCCCTTTTTCAGTCTTGTTATGGGACTTCTTGACCATGTTCCTCTGATTCCCCCATCCTGTACCTGACTCCACCCCCATTCAGCAGGAAGTAGCCAGACTGAATGAAGTCCCCTTCCAATATAAAACAAGAAAGGGAGGAATATAAGGTCACCCCCCCTTAGGTGCCAACATGGTGCTGGCCAAGCTTCTCTTCCTCATAACTTCTTTCCGCCAGCACGAACTCGCACCCAATTGGCACTCAACACCCTGCCCAGACCCCTAGCAACAAGGCTCACCCAATCAACCATCACCCCATCCCCCAGCAACAAAGTTCACCCAATCAACTCTCACCTCATTTCATGCCCCAACCAATCAGCCTCTTCCTGGCCCTATATAAGTGTGTGAATTTTTAAAATAAAATGGGACTTCTCCAGTGATTTGTTTTGGACTGTGGCTCCGTGTGCTTCTTTCAGGTGTAACATCAAAACACAGTGCCCTCTGTTCAAATGTTACAGGACCTCAGGACCACAGCAACAAGTGCTGGCATGAGCACAGCCCTTCTGGGTCTGTGTGACAGCCCAGGGCACAGCACACACAGCTGTTCCCAAGTACAAGGGACCTGAACCTGGTTGGTCCCCCATAACCCAAGGAATTTCTTTTTTTAAAAAAAATTGAGAAATAATTTTCATGCTGTAAATGCCAACATTTCAAAATGCTAATTCCTATTGGTTTTAGTACATTCACACAGCTATACTAATGTCATCATGAAGTCCAGACTGTTTGACTACACCAAAGAGAATTTTGTAATCAAAACCCAAAAGCATGGTGAGAGCTAAAAGTTTAATTTCATTTTGTTACATGTGGCTTCCCATTTTCCCCAGCACTATTGTTGAATACACTGTCTTTTCTCTAGTTAATGTTTTTGGTGGATTCATGTAGTACACAATAACTGTATTTATGTGGGTGTGTCTCTGGGTGTTCTATCTGTACCACTGGTCTAAATGTCTGTTTTGGTGCAAATACAAGGCTGTTTTTATTACTATAGCTCTGTAGAAGAATTTGAGATCTGGTATTGTGATGCCTCCTGCTTCACTTTTCTTGCTAATGATGGCTTTGGCTACTCAGGGTTTCTTATTTTTTCAAAAATGAATATATACCTTTATCTATAACTCTGCACACACAAAAAAACTGCTCAAAGTAGATTATAAACTTACACATTAGAACAGAGACCCTGTACCTACTAGAAGAAAAAGTAGGCCCAAATCTTCACTGTTGGCCTGGGATCTGACTTCCTTAATAAGAGCCCTAAAGTGCAAGAAGTTAAATCAATAATCAATTAATGGGATGGACTCAAACTAAAAGCTTTTTTTCAGCAAAAGAAGCAATCATAATATAAAGAGAGTCTACAAACTGGGAGAAAATCTTTACCACATGCACCTCAGATAAAGTATTAATCTTTAGAATCAATCAATCAATAAGTATATGAAAAAATGCTCAACAATTCTGGCAATAAGAGGAAAGCAAATCAAAACTACTCTAAGATTTTACCTCATTCAAATCAGAATGGCAACTATCCAGAACACAAGTAACAATAAATGTTGGTGAGGATGTGGGGAAAAAAGTACACTTATACATTGTTGCTGGGAATGCAAACTGGTGCAAAAATTATGGAAAGCAGTATGGATATTTCTCAGAAAACTTAGAATGGAACCACAATTTTATCCAGCTACCCCACTGCTTGGTTTATACCCAAATGATTTTAAATCAGCATCCTACACAGATGCACCCACATCAGGGTTTATAGGGACTCAACTCACAATAGTTAAATTATGGAAGCAACCTAGGTGCCCTTCAATGGATGAATGGAAAAAGAAAATATCAAATACACACACACACACAATGGAGTATTATTCAGTTTTAAAGAAGAATGAAATTATGGCCTTTGATAGTAAATGGATGGAGTTAGATAATATCATGCAAAACAAAATAAGCCAAATCCAAAAAAGCAAAGCTCGAATATTTTCTCTGATATGTGGATGCTAATTCACAATAAGAGGGCAGGGTGCTAGGGAAGAATAGAGTTACTTCATATTAAATAGAGGGAATTGAAGGGAGGGGAAGGGATATGAGGGTAGGAAGGACAGTAGAGTGAAACAGACAATATTACCTCATATACATATATAACTGCATGACTGATGTGACGCTATAATATGTACAACCAGAAAAATGAGAAATTAAGCTCCATTTATGTATGATTTAATAAAAAATATAAATGTATTCTACTGTCATGTTCAAATAATTAGAATAATAAAAAATTAATAAAAAAAGTAAATTAGCACTCCCCTTTGACCTGTCTTTTCTGAGTTAGATGTGGAGGAGCTCTGGATTTTCATGAAAAATAATCACAGAGGTTTGAGGGCTGGTCTACCTGAAGAGGCTGGATAGAGGAGGACCCAAGAGGTCTCCCCTGAGGATGGTAGAGAGTTGGCATGTGTGAGCTGAGGGAGGGACAAGGTGGCAAAATGGTAGATGAAGGAGGAGTCGGGGTGCATGAGATTAGGTCACAGAGCACCTTTTGCTTCATCATAACCCACATTTCTTGGATTCCCATTTGAGCACAGGAAGGGCCAGGGGTCCTCCTGACATCTGGCCATGACTGGCACTGACTTTACCTACAAAGGACATCCAAGGGTCACCTCAGTCCCCAGAGAATGCTGGTGTCTATGTACCTGTGCTCACCACTTCCTGCTGGAAGCTGCAGACCTGGCAGAGACTCTGCACCCACTTATGCATGTCCTCCTTTGTCTCTGCCACCAGGTAAAAGGTGTGCATACTGGTCTTGATGAGGAACACAAAGCCAAATGGTAGACACTTCTTGTGAAGTGTCACATTTGTGTCCACCTGCTCACAGAGGCACAGGATGATGATCCATAAGAGCTTCTTGGACTGGTCATGCTTGTAGTATTCCAGGACACCTGGGTCACCACAACACTGGCTGCTTCACAGGATGAACCAGCATTTCTTCCAAGCCTGAATCACACAAGAAAGAGTAGAGAAGGTAAGAAATTTACTTATTACTTCAAAGGTATTTGTCCTAAAATTGATTTTCAGATGAGGTTTCCATAAGTTGCACAGGCTGGCCTGGAGCTTTTGATCTTCCTGGCTCAGACTTCTGAATGGCTGGTATGATAGTTGTGCCCACCATGCCAGGCATTTCAAAATTTCTCACAGATCACTAAGTTACAGCTGGGGAGTGTAGAACCTGTAGGCTACTCATGGCACCAAACATCTCTTATTGTAGAAAAACACACCAGAGGCTTGACTTGATATAACGGTCCTATCCAGCTATGGACCAGTTTATCTATTCCTCTTCACAGCAAAACCTCAAGGGTTTTCCCCACTATCAGTCCTTTGAATGCCAATAAGTTTTTCATCACAAAGATGAAGGCCAGAGGAAGGTGGTACAAATTTTTCAGGTACAAAACTATAAGATCTCTCAAAATTCTCCATCCAGGGGCAACACCCTTCAGAATGAAGAGGTAAGGGCAACACTTTCCATTGAAGGCAAATAGAGGACTTGCTGCCAGCAAACCTGCCCTGTGCAAGGGCCATAGGAAGTATCTGTCCAGAAATGAATGATGAGAAGAGGGTCTAGGTGACATCAGCATAAAGAAAACACCCATTAAAAAGAAGCATATGTTGATACAACAGGCTCTCCTCTCAAAGCTCATAACTCTAGTTTGATGACTAAGGCAAAAGCAACAGCACCATTTCATTTCAGTAAAAAACTTAGGACCAGGAAATATGGAGCAAGGAAATGCTTTTCAATATCACATCAAGACTTTCTTAGACACAAGCAAGGTCACTGTCAACATGTATTGAAATACAGAGGAACAGCAACAGCTGAAATATTTTGAAAATGAGAATGAGCTTGTGGAGAATGGTTCACCAGACTTCCAGACTCATTGCATGACCACAGAAAGACCAATGGTGAGGCGAACAGAGGGAGAGACACAGGGTCAACAGTTTGGAAATGAACCCCAGGAGGGGGCCAGAGAAATGGGCCAGCTGACCCTGCACAAAGACAAGGGAGAAATTCAGTGACAGAAGGGGAGCTTGGTCCACAATGGTGCAGGGACAGCAGGTAACATCCACTGGAAAAAGGAAATGAACTGTCTCAAATCTTATACAAAACTTAGAGTGGGTCATGGACCTGAGGGAAAATACATCCCTATAAGATGCACAGTGTGTTGGTCAGCTCCCCCACACTGTGACCAATACACCTGACAAGGACACCTCGGAGCAGCCAGGATTTATTTGACTCATGGTATCAAGAGTGCGGTCAGCCAACTTTCCTGTAGAAACCTCATAGAGAATGGGCAGGAAAGTGAAAAGGTGCTCAGCTTTGGCAACCAGAAATCAGGGTCAGAGACACAGATAGGCAGTAAGGGAACTTACAGTCCCCCAAGTCACACCCTGGAACCCACTTCCCCTAGTCAAACCCGACTTGCTTCTCATTTTCAACACCTCCCAGTAAGACCCCTCAAATCATTAATTTAATTTATATTTTTTGTGCACAGTGGGGTTGGAATCCAAGGCCTTACTCATACTGTGTAGATGCTCTACCACTGAGCTATAACTCAGCCTGCTCCCTGCAAATTATTAACCATTATGTGGGTTAGCCCACTGATGAGGTTAGAGCCCTTGTAATCTCTTCACCTCTGAACACTGCAGCACAGACACCTGTTTGGGGGATATTGTAGATCCAAACAATACCATTTATTAAAACAGAACTAAACAAAATGAAAAACCCTCAGAATCTAGGGTTAAGCAAAGAATTCCAGGATTTGACAATAAAGTGCAATCTAAAAAAGGAAAGATTGAAAAATTGGTAAGCTCCTGCTCAGTGAAAGCTCTTGTTCAGTGGATAAAAATACAAGTAACAGACTGAATGAAAATGTAAGCTGTGTGTGGTGCCCATGCCTGTCAGCCCAAAAACATGGGAGGCTGAGACAGGAGGACTACTTCAGCCTCAATTTGAGGACACTCTCAGCAACTTAGTGAGACCGCACATTAAAAATAAAAATAAAATACAAATAACTGGGGATAGTAGACCATTTGTAAAGTGCCCCACTTTCAATCCCCAGTATTCACCACCAAAAAAAAAATGTTAACCATACTTTGAGCAAAGGATTACTATCTTGAGTGCATGAGGTATTCTTAAAAATCAACATAAAATAAAAGCAAAGTGTTCTTAAAGAAAACAGCAACATATTTGAGTGTACTATGCAATCAAGGTGTACAATTCTCTTAGCCATAAGAATTCTTGAAATACAAGAGGGCAAATTGTCAAACCAAAAGACTGGTACAGCCATGGACCTGGATACCACTTTAGAAAGAGAAAATGAACTGTTGACACACAATAACTGGACAAGTTAATAGAGACCCAAATTGAAAATATCCAAAAGGTAGCACAATACCTGAGTTCAACAAAGCAGCACAGGTGAGATTACCAGGTTACAGACATAGAGGACAGGTCAGGGCTGTCAAGGATTAAGGGTTTGGCAGGGCTTTAGTGGGGCAGAGGTGAAGAAAGAAAGACTGGAGGGGCTTTCAGCACTGGAGGCCTTCTGCATCCTGACTCTTCTGCTGTCAGCAGTTGATGAGGTCACAACAGAGAATTTCAGATCAGGTCACATGGGAACGCTGGTAAAGGGCATCTGCAACTGCCTCAGTATAAAACATTTGCTTCTTTTACAGTGCTCCAGCTTTGGGACAAAACTAGATGGCCCTGAGCACAGGGTGAACAATACTAAGTTAATGTGAAGTGAATGGTCTAGCATAGAACTTCACACGTGGGTGAGCTCCCATGTGACTGTCAGAGATCAGCAATGCTCAGCCTCAAGGTGGTGCGTGGGGCATTCATAGCCAGAGTATTTAGTCTTGTGGGGGTCTAACATGGATTATTGGGCAACAGTAGTTCAAAGATGGTTTTCACATTTCTCAGCAGATAAGTGGGTAGTTGGTGGCACCATTTGCTGAGCAGGAATGGGGTGAAGGGCAGAGGGATAAAGAAGAGATTAGTTCTGGGTGTGGTAAATTTGTGTGCTCTGGGAAACAGTACAGGCATTATTTCTTGGATGGATATGCAGGGTGGGAGTTCAGAAATCAACCCTGGCAGAGAAATTTAATGCAGTTTCATCCTCATGGATGGGGTATACAAGTCAGTCTCATCCAGGAGGCTTAGAGATGAAAAACAGCAGCATGCAAGGTGCCTTTCACAAGAGAAGAAAGAGACATCAAAAGAAAGAGCCAGGTGAAAATGGTAGAAAGGTGCTGCTCATCTTCCTTTCACTACAACTTAAATAAGTAGAACAAAAGAGAACAATCAGCACTGCTGGCCAATAGCAGCTGTGGACACTGAAAGCGACCGCAAGTGTGGGGGGTGGGAGGAGAGGCAGATCCAGTACCTACTTGATCCTCAGCATGAACTTAAGGTACATTTATGGCCCCGGGCCCTGGAAATTCACCCCTTTCCTCTCAAGTCCCTGATATAAACTTTGAAATGGGTTGAGTTTATAGGGAGACTGGCTGGCAAGAGTCTTTAGAGAAGAAGCCCCACCCCCAAAACTCCCCCCATCCACACCTAATGCCCATGCTCCCCCTGGACTGCCCCAGTTTCTGCACAGATCCACACTCACACAGAGTCACAACTTGTTCTCTGGGGTTGACTTTCTCAGCCATCCGGAGTGATCCACCCAGCCACTATCCATGTGGAAAGTCTGGTATTCTTGGTGGACAGAGTTGGCAGCAGAATTGGGGACCGAGGCATGCCCACACCTGCATGCACACAAGCCTGCAGAGGTGGCCCCCACACCGTGATGCTCAGACCTTCAATCCCTTGCTAACAACCCAACAACCACAGGCTGCTGTGGAAATAAAGCAGCACCTCTGAAAAGAAGGTCAGACAATAATGAAGGACCCCTGCATAATGAGGGGAGGGGAGGAGTGAAGGGAGGAGCCATGCCCCTTTATGGTAGATGGAGATTTCATAGAAAGTAGACAGGTAGGGTCAGAGGACTTCCTGGCTTCATGTCCATTCCCAGAATTTTAACTACCAGCAGGTCAAGGCCCCACTCCAATCAAGGGAGGTTTACCCTTTCTAACCAGTGTGTAAAACAGAATCCCCATCCCATGCCTGCCTCTAGCAGGCACTCTGAATGGATTCCAGCTCTGCTCCCTTAGATGACTTCCTTCTATATCAAGTGTGTGGCTAGAGACAATGCCATCGCTCTAAGGGTGTAGCCTGGACCAGAGTTCATCTAAGTTTTGCAGAGGCCCATGATCACAGAAATCTTTTAACTGCTGGACTGAATGGGTTCCAGGAACTCCATAGATACCAAAATCCAAGAATGCTTAAGTCATTCCTAGGAAATGGTATAGAATTTACACATAATGCATGCACACACTTGCACTTTAAAAACCATCTGGACATTAAATGGAATACTGAGTAGAACATTAACACTTTGTAACAATTAAGGCAGTAAAAATCAAAACATGTTCCTGTTTATTTAGTACAGATGGAATCATTTATAAGTGTTTTTCAGCTAAGGTTGGTTGAATATGAGGATGTGGAAACGCATATATGGAGAACTACCTACCCGCTAAACCCTTGAGAGACATAAATATCTGAACACTTATTCAAGCAAAATCAGGAGGGTGATTTCAAACTAAGGAAAGCAGAACTGACTTCTCTCACCATCCCAGGGCTGGAGCTAAGTCCATGGTTGTAGCACCTGATAAATCTGTTCAGTTTGGTTGCAGCTGATATGTGTGATGAAGTCACGTGCACCTAGCCCATCATTCCCTAGAGGATGATGTTTTGCATACGAGCAGACATTTTTTCAACTCCACAAAGCTGGCAGGGTGTTGGGGGTAGGTCACCTTCAGCCAGAGGCACCTTCTGGTCCTACTCCCTTATGCAAAATGTCCTGAGTTATTGTTTACAATTGCATGTGGAAACAGAGTCTTGAATGATTAGTATGGCTCCATGTCTTCTGGGCACACTCCTCTTTCTCTGACTCTCCCACCCCAATGTTATTGTGAAAGTAACATCCATCTGCAATTTATTGTAGTACTGAAAGCCTAGCTAAGAGAGTTCTATTGTAACTAACAGAGAACCCCAGCCAATCACAGCAGCAAGGTCTCAACTGACCTAATGAGACAAACAAAATTGGCAACCTGCAAATTAACTTTGTAACCTGTTGTGGTCTTATTGTACCTTGCATATCTTTTCTGTCTCTAAGTGCTGCCTCATCTTGTGCCCCTTCTCTTCTGCTTTGTGCTCCTGGATTATGAATCATTATTTTAAACTTGTCAACTTGTTGAAGTTTCTTCTTTTAATGGTGACATTTGGTATCTAACTTAAAATTTTATTGATTTAAATATAATTATGGTTCAGTGATATACCTTTGATGTTTATAACTTACTTGCATGCTCAAGAAGTTATTAATATTTAAAATGAAACTGCTGATTTTCAGAATGTTTGAGAACCATAATATGGTTTTGAAGATTTTTCCCTTTTCAAAATTAGCAATATTTTAGCAAAGAATAGAAAAGTTTAACAACATTCAAATCTTACAAAAATAATCCAAATGTTATGAAAATTAAAAATCACACTATTACTTTTTTAAATTTTGAAGGAAAAATAAACTTAAAAGTGTAAACTGGAGAAAATATTGTTGGAATCAGTCTTTAACTTTCAAAAACCTATTATGGAATTTTGGCAAGGTTTATGCCAAATGTCATGATGGTAGAAATCACATTGCATGATTTATCATTTTTCATTTTTTTTTTTTGCTTGGGTGTGGACCCAGTGCTGCATGCATGCTAAGTAACCTACCAATGAGCTATACCTCAGCTCATAATGTCAACTTTTAACAGATTCTGTGCATTTCAGCTAATGTTTTTACATTACTGCTAGTTTCCAGTTTCTTATTTTAAGTCCTTAAGTTATAGTACTTCAAAAAAATGTGTGTTTACTTAGCATATGCACCAACAGTACAAATGAAACAACTAATAAACCCATGAAGCAAAGACAGAAGAAATGGAGATTACAAAGGCAGACTTGAAGAATTTATTCTTAAATCAGCTTTAGTATTAATTGCACATAATTAGATCATTTGCTTAATGCTCTCATGATTAAAATGTTAGAAAAAGTCATTCGATTAACAGTGTACACACAGTGTTCTTGCTTTTTTCCACCTTCTGGAGCTTGTCACTAGTTTAATTCTGGGGGAGAGTGGGCTGTCACTGAACACAGACAAGGACCCATTTATCCCACTGAGTTCAGAACATGCCTCACACCTGAGGGCCTAGTCTTGCTGGGTAAGAGATGATGTTTGTTCACTTAAGGTGTTTGTCAAACACTGGTCCCTGGGGTAAGTACACTGTGGTCCTGACTGTGATGTCACCTTTGCTGTGCACCCAAAGTTGGATTGCTGGGCCTCTCCAGGCCTTCTATTCTTCACCTGTGCAACTGAGAACCATGCTTTGTTGGGATGGTCAAAAGGAGTCAAGGTGGGTTTTTGGGCCTGATCCCTTGGTGGCAAAGCTGAGGTGCTTGGTACAGTTTGAGAACTGCCTGTTTTTCAGGGTCATTGTTTACAGCTTAGTTGGCAGTGTAGCCACTGCCCTGCTTCAACACACTGCAGATTTGCTGATAATTTGACTCAAACCCACACCTAATCCCTCCTTACAGTCTTTAACTACTTACCCCAAGGTTGGTTTTGGGGGATAACAGCCAGTGTTGCTAAGGCAGCCAGGTCTCAGCATGTTCTTCCAGAGTTGCCAGTTGCCAGGAAGAAGCAAGGAGCTGGTGCAGTTCTGGAATGACATCCACTACTGCATGGCTGTGAGGAGGCTGATTTTGGAGGTACTAAACAGCCTGCAGAGATTGCCCTGTAGGAAGAGGTACTGAAGCCATGTGTCTGTACAGGTTCCACCAGGGTGCTGGAGGGTTGGATATACCACCAAGGTCCCCTGAGGTGCTGGTGGTGGGATAGGAGGTCACAGTCAGGACACCATCAGCAGTATGGCATCAGCATTTCTTGCTGACTGTGAGGCAGGCTCCAGAACTGCCAGGAGGCATCAGGCCCTGGTGCCAGAGGGAACAGTGTGAGTTGAGGGGTGCCTGGGTGAACCACAGAGAGTGGGAGCTGGGCAGGAACACAAGGCCACCAGGTTGGCTCTCACCCTCCAGACAAAACACACAACTCACACCACATACAACAGGAACAACACAACTCACACCACATATGACAGGATCAACACACAACTCACACTACACACAGCAAAAACAATGCAAAACTGAGACCATTCACACTACATGTATATGACAGGCCACATGCATACCACACAAATAACAAAGCACATACCACAGACAAGAAAATCAGACATCGCACATAGTACCCACATATAATACACCACACACCACATACATACCACACACAATAAACATGTAATATACCACATACAACACAAAAAATACAAACACATCCACCATGCACACTACAACTATGCAACATATCATACACATACTACATGTGTATACATGCAATGCACCACAAACACACTATGCACATCGCATGACAACACTCAAGTCACACCACTCATACTACACATATGCAACATACTGTCCAAATATGTAGAACACATGCTACACAAATGACATGCCACATATGTGCCAAATATGACAGAAAAACTCATGACACACCATAAACACTCCACTTATGCAGCACACTACATGCATACTATGCACTACATATACCACATGCATACAATACACACCAAGCAAACTACACATGTATATTACACCACATACTACAAACAAAACAGACATAACACCACATTTGCATAGTACATATCATATATGACAAAAATGTACATGCCATACACACACTAAACACACCACCACATATGTACCACACATCACACAGAACACAGCATATACTATGTACACATCACACCCATGCACACATAAGCACACAACACACATACCACAAAATGCACACAGCATACACATTTTTCACACACCACATTCATGCACATCACACACAGCACACACCACAGACATGCTCACTGCACATACTCAGCACACACACAAACACATATTCATGTGAAGCAGCCAGAGGCAGCTCTCAAGGTGGTTTGCTTTCATCATCACCATGACTACTAAACTGCAGGAGCAGCTGCCTCTGTTCCTTTTCCTGTGTCTTCCTTCGAGGGCCAGGAGATGAGCTCCATGCTAGAGTCATGGCTGTGAGCTCTGCAGGCCATTGGGCTGTGACCCTGCCCGCCAAGCACAGGAAGAGTCCTGGCCCAGCAGGAGGGACCACACCCTGGGAAATGCACCAGGATACTGTGTGAAGAGTAGGTCAGGGACAGAGATATGGCAGGGAAAGCAGAGGAATCTCAGAAAAGGAGGAGGTGAGGGATAGCTAGGGGGTAGGTGGTGGGGTCCATGGTGGACCAAGCAGGGAAGACTCCTGTTAGACAGAGGTGGACTCACTGGCTTGTCCCTGCCCAACCGCAGTATCAGGAGGGTCCCCACAGGATACAGACACAAAGCAGAAAGCTCAGTGTAAAGGATTATGAACCATAGGAGGAATAACTGTCTCACCTCCCAATATCCCACCACTATGGCTGACCTGACAGTAGAGATCTAAATACCTGAGAAAATAATTAGGGTTCAGTGAAATCATGGGGGCAGGATACTGATGTGGCAGGATTAGTGTCTGTTGAAGAAGAGACTCAGAAACTATGTGAGCACACCCAGAGCCAGTGGCCACCTGCAGGCCAAGATAGGAGGCCTGGGGTCAAACCTGTTTTGCCAGAAGACCCTGGACTTTTCAGTCTCTAGGACTGTGGGAATATATTTCTGATGCTAATGCCACCCAGTCTGTGACAGTTATAGCAACCCAAATAGGCACACGTCAATTCTCTTATCCTGGGTCAGAGAGTGTGGGAGGCAGGACAGGAGAGGGGAAGTGAGGGGGCTGAGATCCAACTGGAGACTTAGAGCAGGACTTATGCCCTGAATTTGGCCCTGCAGTGATGCACAGTAGCTGGGCCCTTCCACCACTGCACCTCCATGTCTAACCACAAGAGCTAAGGGCAGTTCTAGATTATTCCAATGCTCAAGGACAGCATGAGGAGAGTGAGTCAAGTCTTCAATAACTAAGTGTACAGACCAGGTGGGCAACAGCCAGGCTTGAAGTGGGTGACAGGGTCAGGAGAGCTGTGTTTGCTATGTGGTACATAATTCAAAACTCCTGTAAAAACTGGGTTGAGGAGAGGGACAATGTAAGGAGACACTGAGTCTTGACTGGTCAGGTATGGCCATGAGATTCCGGCCTTTAGAATTTGACCTCTGTCTCTCTTACTGCAGAGACTGGCAGGCCAAATGAGTCTGCAGCATGTGCCAATGCATAGAATCAGGAGATCTCAGGCTCACAGAGACCACCTGTGCCTTTCAGAAACCTATGTTCAGTGGGATGGGGACATTCTGCAACTGGAAAGAACTGAAAGCCATTGTGTGCTTAAAATTTTCCATTCCCATTCACTCACACTAATCTATGAATATTACACTAATCTATGAATATCACTGCTCACAGGTGGATGCTTCTCCCTGTGACTCTGGAATGCACTGCTGTGAAGAAAAATTCAGACAATGCCCAGAGAATGCAGACAGAGCATGCTGCCTAAGTAGGGATGGTATGTGCCACAGGCACAATGTAAAACACTTTGCAGGGACTGAGTCACAACCCTATGAAGCTAGACCATCTTCATCTGACTCCACAGCAAGGAAATTAATGTTTTGCAATGTGATAGCTTCCCCTTCCCCCAGGAGAGTAGGTGGTGATGACTTTGGGCTGTACCTCTGACTGCCCTGACTGTGGCAGAGTCCCAAGCCTTACAGAATGTAGACTCTACCAGACCCCTGAGGTGCTGCCTCCTGGAGACCAAAGAAGCCTCCAGGTGCAGTGACAATAACTTGATGTTCTGCCAGAGATGAACCCACATGTCCAAGTGTTCTCATTCCTCATTCCTGGATGAGCAGACATGGGAGACCTCAAGGAACCTAGAGCTCTGGAACAGACAACAACAGGTTCCTTGGTGCCTAAGGAGTTTCACATCCAGCATTCTCAGTGTCTCACTTTCCTTCTTCACTTGAGAAAGCCCAGGGTATGATCAAAGCAAGTCAGTTACACGTGGATCTAGATGGAAAGCATTTGACACTGACTCCCAAGAAAAAGCCACAATGGGGACCTCTGATGCTTCATCCAACAAGGAGAGAATGGTGAGTGTGGAGACTTTTCCTCACTTGAGGACAGGGGTGGCTCCAGCAAGCTCCCAGGTAACCAAGGCAGCTTTCTTCCCAGCTCTGTTGTCCACCCATACCTGGGTTTCCAGAGGTCATCAGTGGCTGAGGTGGTAATAACTTTCTTGACACCTTGAAAGACTGGTATTTTTAAAGACCTGGACACCAAAAATGTTGAACCTACAACAGAAGAATTTCAGATTCTCTGGTCTCTGGATCCCCAGGAGGCCAGAGTTCTACCCAGGCTCCTCCCACTGGATCTGCACCTGGCATGACTCCTTCCACTGCCTCCATGTCCACATCTGGAATATAATGTAGGTCCAGTTCCATCTTGGAGGATGAATCTTCTCCCTGGTGTATCTTCTGCATCCACTCACCTGCATCTCCTGTCTCTGACATTACTACAAGGAAGGATGTTGCAGTCTAATTCAGAGTAAAGCTTTGTGGTACAGATAACCTGGGATCCATCAGCAAGTCTCAGAGTCCCAGACAGGATGGAAAAGGGAATTTCTAGAAGGATCAGGTATTACCTAGTCACTGGGAAATCCCAGGATGGAGTCTGCACCCTGGAGGTGGCAGACCACAGAGATGTCTCAAAGGCCTGGGGCAACAGAGACAGTAAGTTTTGACCCCATGGGAGATGGAAGCTTACTATAAAGCAAAATTCACAGGCTGCTTAAACCAGGTGCTTTTCAGGCTTTACCCTCTGTTGTGAGTGATCTGTGCCATTAACACAGCGGTACATGCTTGTGTCCTGGGATGTCAGTACTTGCTATGTAACAACAAATTCACAAGCTATACCAATTCCCTTGGCATTAATTCACTGAGTACTCAGGGTTCACAAGGGGTCATGATGCAACAATCACATGTTCTTTAACTGTATTCCCATCTTAATTACTAATAACCCTCAAGGCACATACCACACATCACACAAAGATAGAGATGTCACAAAATGGCTGAGGAAGGGTTAACAGTGGCCACAGAATTTGAAGAGTTCACAGTGAGATCAAAGTGGGAGCAGATATAAATGCAGGTTACTCAGGGGCACAGAGCAAAGAAGCCCATGGCACAGGGTCAAGGCCAGGGTCCTGATTGCAGTCAGCTTCACAAGGATGGGTTAAGCAGGAAGTGTGAATTAGCTGAAGTCCCAGGGCCCCTCAATGGTTCACCTGCTGGCCTCCCGAGTTCCTGGTCTGTTGACCCCTGATGCATCCACTGGGGAGTCTGATAAGATGGTGGGTCAGTGTGCAACTCTCTGTCACTATCTCAGGAACCTCTCCTGGTGTTCAGGTGAGGGGGCTGCATGGTTAGGTGGTCTGCAGTGCCTGGTAAGCTCATGGTCCTGGTTTCCCATGGGTATGATACACCCATGTGTCCATGTGTATCTGATAACTTAAAAAATTCACAGGTGGTGATTTTTATGAACATGATTAATTTATCCATTGATTTGTGCCTTATGCTTGTGCTGCACAGCAGGGGTTATTCTTTTCTTTCTTATTTCTATGTGTGTGGTACTCAGGGTTGAACCCAGTAGCTGGGCAACTTTCCACTGAGCTGCACCTCAGATCTTTATTTTCCATTTTGAGACAGGAGCCCACTAAGTTGCCCAGGCTGGCCTAGAACCTGTGATCCTTCCACCTCAGCCTCCCATGTGGCTCGGGTACAGATGTGCACCACTGCACCCTGTTGGGGTCACTCCTCCTGGTCAGTTCTGCATGTTCAGTGTCTGGTGATCATGCATGTATCCAGACAAGGACTCTCAGCACTTGCACTCACAAGGGGGTAGCTCAAGGCACACTGCCCCCACTTTACAAAATGGTGTAGCTCAGGACTGGGCATGCTGTTGTGCACAGACTGGAGGGGCTTTGTTGTCACAGTCTCTCTCCTGTCACCCTCTGAACCTCAGCCTATGAGTAAGCAACTGAGTGGTCACCCTGGGCTACAGAGTTATAAGACAGGAGTCTATGATTCCTTGTGGCAGGGGACAGAAACCACCAAAGTACGGTGACACAGGTGACCTCTGTGAGTGGACAGGGACCCCCACCTACCCCCAGCACTGTGCATCTGCCTAGTGCATACCTGAACTCCTAGGCAAGGAGGGGTCAGCCCTTAGTGGGAGGGACCTCAATACTGAACTTAATAAGTTCAGCATGTTTGTTCCATCTCTGTCACAGCTAAGCATGAGGACTGTGATTTATACCTGCCTCCTTCCCTCCTCACCTACATTCACTGCTTGGGGAGTTTTGCATGCATTTGAACTCTAGAAGTCTCAGAGTAAACATGGATCCATTTTCAAGGTCAGAATGTGTACTGAGTAATGATTTCCCCAACTTCACCATTCCCTTCCCTTATTTTTCCCTCATCTTGTGTTTTAGCATAGTGTTCTATTATCCCAGTGTTTGTGTGGTGTTGTCCCACTATTATGCTGTTTGGACCAAGGCAGGAGTGCACACACCTGCGGGTTTGGGTGTGTCAGGTAAACAGGAGCCAGCCAACCACTGCCCTGGCCTCAGAACTCAGGCTGTGCATCCTGGGCAGGAAATAGGTTCCCTCCTGCAGATGGCACCATCTGCAGCCCCAGGGACCCCTGGGCTGAGTGTGTATGAGCCCAGGTGCAGAGTCTTTCCAACAAGCACTAGACCTGGCTCTCAAGAGGACCCTCATTGGTGCTGGCCCACAGATGGTCTCACCCATGCTGGGGTGGAAAGGACCTTTCTCTGAGCTCTAACAGAAGCGAGGTCTGCAGAAGCCTGCAGTTCCTGTGGTCTATATGGAGGTCAGCCATTCTGAGAATGCTCTTCTGAAAAACGGTCACAATGCAGGCTTCTGTGGCCATGCACAAGCCAGAAATCTGCTCATTGCATGGCCTCAAGGGCAGTCAATTGTCTTCCCTTAGCCAGTTTCACTTTCTGCAGTTTCAGTTACTCACAGTCCAAAAGTGCTAAATGAAAAATTCTAGAAATACATAATTCTTGTTTTAAATGACATTTACTAGAGAATGTTATAATTATTCTGTTTTATTCTCAGTAATTGTTGTTGATCTCTGTGTCTAATTCACAAATTAAACCTTACCATAGTTGTGTATCTAGGAGAAAATATAGTAAACATACATATTATACACACAGGGTTGGGTGCCTCTGGGTCTCAAGGTCTTGGGACATACCTGGGGTAGACAACAGGGAACCACTCTAATTAACTGGTATAGAGTATACAGAAAATCTGCACAGTAAGTGTTGGTCAGAGGTCTCCTCAGAAAGGGAAAACAGCAATTGTGCCTCCAACCCTCAGCAGAGACAGTGTGAGGGACTGTGATGGGTGGCCCTGGAAGCCCAGGAGACCAGGCAAACTCAGACCACACATTTCCTGCACTGCTTCTGCCTCCACAGACACCTCACTGCACACTACCCACCACCTCCCTCCCCAACACACCACCACCTGAAAATCTTCTAAGAAACATTTAGTGTGCTTGAATGTTATACCTTTATGCTGCTCATCTACACTAACCATCTGGGTTTTGTTTTATGGTGGTTCTCTCTTCAAATATGTTTATTCAGCTGGCTTGTGTATGCAACATACATCCACATATCCATGTACTGTCATCATAAATGCTGTCTCAATGCCAAGCATGCTTTCACAAATGAGGTGTGAATGCACTTTTAGGAAACAAAGTTCTTTATTAAAAAATAACTTACAAAATTAAGAGAACTCTGTTCATTTTGTGCACAGATTTTCAGACTGTGACAGTTTTTTGTTTAAAATGTAACTCCATGATATTATTAGTGTCCCAGAGTGCATTACACAGCAGATTTTGTTCTGTATCCTGTATTGGTACAACACACCACACACATATAAAACTATTGCAAATAAAACATTTCAGCCATGACTTGCATATATATGTTATATATATATATATATATATATATATAATTTTAATTGGCTAACAATATTATTCTTAGTCAAAACAGAATTCAAACTAACCTTACAAGTACTACCATCTAGGTCTGTTAGCATTATACCTCCCACAGGATATTTAAAATATATTTAACTTTCAAATACATTTATAAGGTGTGCCAGTAGTGAGAAAATAAAGTCTTAAAACTTGAATACAATCACCATATAAGAATTTCAGGAAACGGAGAAGCTTCTATTGTACAGGCAATCCTGTCCTGAAGTTGGTTTTGAGACAGCGCTGGTTGCACAACACAGCTTTGCCTTTGCAAAAGTGTCAGAATGCACAACTGGGCAACAGCTGCAGTGGCATGGAAGGAGAGAAGGATGCACAATATCACACCTTCTCTTCTTTGTGTCACTTGGGCATTCAGTTCCAAAGCTTCCTTGCTTTCCTCTGGAAACCATGTGGCCCCAGGCCATGTTTACAATCTCCCTGTCCCTGGCCACTGCAGACTGAGTCATTTGGTGTTCTGCTCCAACACCAAGCACTCTGTCTCTGACACTCTGGAGGTGTCAATGACCTTGCTGAGGCCTGTTTTGGCAGAGTACTTGAAGACAAAGCCTTCATCAGCTTGTATTGGCAGCTGCAGTTGATGAAGTTGTACAGCATGGGATTGACACAGCAGTGCACCAATTACAGGCACTGTGTGGCACACAGTGCTGTGAAGAGTGCGTTCTCCAGTTGGCAGGTGAAGGGGAGGTAGTGCAGGATGAAGATGTCCAGCAGCACCACCACATGGTAGGGGAGCCTGCACACCAGGAAGACCACCATTTAGGAGATGATCTTTCAGCTACTGTGCTTCTCCTGGTCACCTGACACCATGATGGCTCTGGTGAGCATTAGGTAGAAGACACCTATGATGTAGAAGGGGATGGTGAAGCCCAAGACAACAGAGACAAGCTCCATGATCAGCCACTTCTTGATGCTGTGCTCAGGGTAGAAGGACCAGCAGTAGGTCTCATTGTTGGAAGCAGATGTGATGGACTTCAGGTAGTAGGTGTCAGGCACAGACACACAGAAGGCCAGCAGCCACACCAGGACACACAGGATGCAACACACTATCTTCTTCCTGTGGCTGGAGGTGCTGGTGAAGTAGGTGATGGAGAGGTAGTGGTCCACGCTCATGCAGGTGAGGAAGAAGATGCTGCCAAAGAGGTTGATGGAGAAGATGAGGTGTGTGACCTTGCAGGTGAGCTCACCCATGGGCCACTGGTTGTGCTGCACCAGACTGACCACCCAGACTGGGATGGTGAGGACCACCCACAGGTCCATGATGGCAAGGTTCAAGATGTAGCAGTGTCTGTCGTAGCCTGTGGTCTTGGCCTGGATGTTCATCCAGACCACCACAGTGTTGGCAATCATGCTGATCAAGAAGATGAAGATGTAGATGAAGGAAAGCATGTAGGGCATGAAGGATTCCCTTGTAGGGCATGACAGGGCACTGCACCATGTCCACCAGGATGCAGGGAAGTCAGAGAAGTTCCCTGGCTCCATATAGTCAAAGAGATTCAGATCCATGGTGGCAGGAGCAAGAATGACCTACAGTGAGCCAGAGAGATGTCAGAAACACTCAGTAGAGAAACTCAACTTCTAGTCAGAACACCATTCCAGGATCCTTATAAGGCCCAACTGTTTTGCCTAAGTTTCTGAGGTGTTCTCTCAAAGAAAGTAGAAAAGAAAGCAACACCATGAGAATGGTGTCACATAAAATAAACACCCAGAGACTCATCCACACAGTGCCCAAAGACAGAAATTACATTTGTTTTCTATCTTTTCATGACTGTGTTCTCAAGACATCCCTCAGCCTGGCTGTGCCCAGGGTATGAAATCAACATGGTATAGGGCCAAAGAAACATCAGTCTGCTGAGTCTGGCCACAGCAGTGTTGATAGCCTGCTCCTTCTCAGCAGGGGACAGGAGCTATTTTATCTAGGTCCCCCAAGGATGGCAGGATTGGTCTGCCCCTGGCATGCTGAATTACAAGTATCCTGCTCTGGAGTCTGAATGAAATTATTTCAAATCCTCAACCCAATTTGCATTTAAAACATGACTTAGTGCTTATTACCTTTCTCCAAAACTCATGTGCAAACCTACATCTTTGGCCTCTTAGCATCAGCCATGAGGCCACTTGGAGCTCGGTCAGCATGTGTGCAATGTCCTGCAGCACAAACACACCCAAAACCACAGAATCAGGCAGCTGAGAAATGTCAACTGAGGGCACCATCCAGCCACCTCAGGCCCTGACCTGCACCTAGTTTTCCATTATTTTATTTGTTCAACTGTTGCATGAGTGTGTGCCAAGACTTGAAGCACAGAGGTCACCTCCTGTAGTCTTTTCTGGAGACCTGACATCTGCCAGCTTCTCCCTGCTAGCCCAGCTCCATGATCAGCACTTCACAGCCAGTGAGGGCTTGGTCATAGGTAGCCCCACTTCTTGAGTGACTCTTCACAGACATGATGAGAGCTTCTAGGAGCTGTCCTCTAGTGTCTGTCTGTCTCTCGACAGCCCTGAAGTCCCACCAAACTGTGGTTCTGGGTTGGTGTCACCCCACCAAAACCTCACTGCATGCTGAGAAAAATGAAAGACAGGGACACCAGCCCTGACTCCTACCCTCCAGGTAGGCAACATTCTGTCACCTGCCTCTGGTGCTGGCTGGCCAAGAGTCAGGTTAAGCAGCCAGGATATTCAGAGTGAGTCCAGTTTACACACAGAAACTGCTGCCAGAGCCAGGAGAAGAGTCAGTGGGTGCCAGGTGGACTTGCTGACTGCCTGAGAAACCAAGGTAGGGACATTCCCAGGTTGGAATTCTGACTCCTCCACCCAATAGTGTCCAACTTAAGACTCACTGGTTACCCTGCCTGCATATGCTTCTCTAAGACAGCAGCACCCACCTCAGCATTACCTTAGGGACAAGGCCTAGCCCAGAGTCTGTCAGTAGCAGATGCTCAATGAGCCATCACCCACCACAGGCTAGGGGGAAGCAATCAGTTTCTTTCTCCCCTTTAGAAGAAAAGCAAAACCTCACCTGGTTCTTCTCACTTTACAAACTGGTTCTTGCTGGCTGCATAATGAAATCCCCTCAGAGGGTCCAGGAGCCCACAGAGGATATGCAGATGAACAGGGCATCTTCAGGAAAATGTGAACAGAGTCCCTGAGGACAGATAACTCCTGCCGCCTGCAGAAGACCATCCACAGTCTCAAAATGCTCAGAAGGCAGCCCCTCCTGAATTCCAAACCACAGGAGACTGTCACAGGCCTGGGTGGCTCCTGTATGGGACATAGGTGGTCATGCACTCCTGTCCTGATGGCCTAACTCAGCCTCAGTGTTCTCCATGCCGATGGAAGGTCTGGGCATCTGGGGCAGCCACATGTCCTCTGCTTTTCCATGGTGTGGGTCACTGGCCCTGTAACCAGGAAGAAACCCACAGCCCAGTGACCCCCAATATGTAGAAGCTGAGATGAAGGCACAGGAGGGCACCCAGAGGGCAAGATAGAGTTAGGACAAACAAACTCAATACAGGAGACAATGACCTGTTCTAAGACATAGCTTTAAGTACCCCAAAAGTTGTGGGCCCAACAGGGCTGTAGAGAGTGCTTTCCAGAAGACAGGCTCCTGGTCTCTCAGAGTGGACTCTGGGCATCCATCCAGCTCCACACTACCTTGAATCCACTCTTGCCACATCCCCTTGGCCACCAAGTGCCCTGTGCTGACCCTCACTCTGCACCTGTGGCTCCAGATTGACTTGTCTTTGCTCTTCTGCATGGCTCCAATGCACAGCCCATAAAGCAGTTGTCCTGCACCTTTCTTCACACTTCCTTAAAATGGAACACCTTTGCAGTATAGCTTAGTTAAAGACATTTTAGCCCCCAAATCTCATCTGTCCTCATAGTCACTGGAAGCAGAGGAATTTGATGGAGGACAAACCACAGCCCCACAACCATGGAGAACTGAGAGTGCTCTTCTGGCAGTGATTTCAGCCCATTCTCTGCCCCCAAAGGCACAGCCTAGGGCCTTGGTAGGGATAACCTTAAGTTCTGGAGCAAAAAAAAAAAAGGAGAGACCCTTAGCCTTTCACAGTCTGAACTTGGGTCTGAACCCAGCCTGCCACTCTCTCACACCCAGGAAACCTCTGACCTGGGCCTCCCTTTCCCTCCAGGGCATCACACAAGATAGTGCTGGTGCAGTTCAGGGAGAACAGCTCCAGGCAAGAGCAGGAACACAGAAGAGAGGAGGCTCTTCCTGGGGCTTAGTTGTGTCCTTCCAGACCCCTCCAGTCTCCTCTAAATCAACTCTGAGTCTCATCTCCTGCACCTGGCAGCTGCCAACACCCATTATTCTCCAGGTCAGAGCAGAGGTAGGCAATGGGAAGGATTCAGGGACCCTGATTCAGTCCTTTGGCTCCTGCCTCTGACCCTGGGCCTGGAGTTTCACTGAATTTCTGGTAAAAGCATGCCACCCCAGGCACACTCTTCTCTCCCCTCAGAGGGTGGGGGTGGCATGGGTGGGAAGTCTGGTGCAGGGACACAGCTGTCACTGCCCAAGGCTGAAGCAAGGAGCATACAGGGAGGCTCCTTGTGGCCCCTGAGCATGGATCACCCATCACCAACCACCAATCACTGGCCACAAATCACTGGCCTGAGGAGCAGCAACATAAACCCAGACTGTCACTGGAGCCAGAGACCCACACCTTCACCACCCACATTCTCCTGGGGTCTGAGTGGGTCTCTCCTCCCCACTGCAGATGGTTCCAGCTCAGAGAGAAAGACCACCAAGTGGCGTGGAATAATCAGATTCTCCACAGATTTAAGTGGGGAATTAAAGGAAACAAAAAGCCAAAAGCACCACACAATAGCTCAGCCTGGAAACAAAGGAGGGTTGTTTCCAAGAGGATCCTGGCAGATGGAAGGGCCCCTTGTCCTTGACCACCCCAGTCACAGGGACCAGCATCTGCAACCAACACCTGTGGGTGCCTGGAATGGATGGGACACTCATGTCCAGTGCCAGTCCCTGCTGGTCTGTCCACTGGGGGAGCAGTGAGCTTGCAGAGTTACCTTCTTAGACCTTAGCAGGGACCACATCTGCCAGAGACAGAAGCTTGGGAGAAAAAGTGCCTTCACCCAGGGCCCCTCATTTCCCACAGCCTGGGGCAAAGCTCCCAGTGGAACCTGAGCAAGGAGGCAGGAGGGAGAGGGAACCCTAGTTAACTCCTGGAGTGCCCTGCACAGGAGCCTCCACTCCCTCCCACAAGCCCAAGGAACTGCTTGGTCCTACACAGGAAGAGCCACTGAAGCCCACACAGATCCACAGACCACCCCACTCCTTGACAAAAACCTTATGCACCATAGCCAGTGCCATGGGTCTGTTTATGCTAACAGCAGGGACCACGAACAAGCCACAGGTCACTGGTCTACTGTAGGACCAACCACAACTCATTCCTGGCTGCTTAAGGACAAACAGCAAGAGGAATTTTTGATGTAAATCTGTGTGTTGTCTCTGTCTGGACTCAGTGCCCATGCCTGCACAGGAAGGGGTTAGACCCATCTCACACACTTCAGGTGTATGGCATCTGTGCAGAGGTTCCAGAATAGATGAAGGGGCTCACAATAAAAGATGTTTCCTGCTCTAGGATTTTATAAGATCACATATTTCTCATCTTGAAATATTTGCCTGTACCTGAATGTACATACAAGATGCTTATTGAATCAGTTATTGATTACTAGCAAACCTTGCAGACCACATAAATGTCCATCAATAGACAAATGGTTCAATAAACTATAGCAGTCACTGTCTGGAATATAATACAGCTATAAAAAGGGAGAGGGAGTAATTTACATGAGCAAAGAAAGTTATGACATGCTGCTAAGTGAAAGACAAAGTGTGAACATCATCCCTTCAATGTAGGAGAAAAAGCAAAACCCAAGTGTATCTTCATATTCAGATGTACATGTGTTGAGGGACAGAGATCTTTAGTGAGTGCAAAACTGACTGGAAGAGGAGCAAAGGGGACAAAGGAGGACAGTAGTTCTTACTCCATAAATGTCTGCATTATTTGAAATTTGACATAAAAATTATGTAAATTTAATTTAAAAATTTTTGGTGGTGCTGGGGATTGAACCCAGGGACTTGTGCATGCTAGGCAAGTACTCTACCAACTCAGCTATATCCCCAGTCCCTATAAACTTAAATAGAGGGGAAATGATCCACAGAAAAATTAAGGCTCATGTTCTGTTTCTGCAGATCCAAGAGGACACATGGAGAATTAAAAGCCATAAGCACTAGTTTGCATCCTTTCTTCCTGAATCTTGCACTTCTGTCTCATCCAGTCATATCCACAGGGTCACTGCTTTGAAGACCCTGCCTACCATGTGCACTCACCCAGCATCCATGTCCACCATGACAGGAGGGGGCCAGCACTGGACATGGTGTCCATTCAGCTCTCCTCACTGGCCTGGGTCTGGAAAGAGATTCATCCATCCACCCTCACAGTTCCAAATGGTGCGGAGGTCTTTCCTGGGAGATGTGCCTCTGGTTTCTGAGGTTTGTTATCATCAACCACACATCCCCAGTGACCCTCCAGCTGCAGCCAGCATCCTAGTACTTAGATGTATCCACATGGTTTGCCTGAGCTCTCCCCAGCTCTCAGGGCAAGGCCAGAATTAGAAGTCTCCAAGTTTAGTGTCTCCACAGGGTGATGGTTTGCTCTGAGGAACATATGCCCTCACCCTGGTTAGTTCCTTCAAGAGTCTGCCAAGTGTTCATGTGACTGGCTTATGTTCAACAGCTCCCCATGTCCCCTCACAGCCTGGGGAAATTCCTAGGGCCTTTTCCTTGCACCCTGCTTCTCCTGACTTCTCCCCACTCAACCCCAGGAAGGTGTTCACACCCTCCAACTGTGTTCCTACCCAAGCCTGGTGCCTCCCACCATGTCTCCTCCCTCATCCTATGGACACACAAACAAAGTGACCTGACTCTGTGAATCAGTAGTCCTCATGCCTGCCTGAGGATGGTGACCTCGGCTGTCATTGAAAGTGGGTTTCCAAAGGCCTCTACTGAGTCCTCACCTAGCTGATGTCTGCAAGGCCTCTACAGGGTGCTGCTCTGGGGTAGGTGGAGATGGGGAACCAGGATCATCTCCAGTTGCCAAGAACTGAGGGGTTCAGGAAGGTGCAAAATCAAGTATCATCCTCCAGGCATGAGCAAGGCAGTAGGTACCTCCTACAGCGGGGGAGAGTCTCTCACTCTAGTGACCTATGGGGGGGGCTTCTGGAAAAATGGTAATCAGGGGGCTCCAGGAAGGTACTGCATTGCAGAGTCACCCAGACTGGGAAGCAGGTGAGAAGGGGCCTTGGAAGGTGGGCAGGAGTTCTGGCAGGTCAGGCCAGTCTGTTGAGGAACCATGAGGAGGTCTTGAGCAAGGCCATAGCTTGGGGCAGATGTTTAGATGACAGAGGTGACACATTCACCCAGAGGCCTGGAGGGATACCTCAGAGTTATATGTGAAGCAGCTGCAGCAGGCTCCCTTCATCCAGAGAGCCTATGCTGGACTTGTTCTGGGCCTGATTAGAAATCATAAAACCTTCTCCACTTTCTAAGGACTTGCTGTTAAATGGATAAACACCTCCAAAGTGATAGAGTTAAGCATAAACTGCTGCCTTGGAACTTTCTGGGACATTTTAAAAATTACAACTGCAATGCATGATCCTTGGGGTGGGGGGAAAGAAGAGTAGCAACACGTAGCCATTCCTCAAATTCCCTGGGTTTTGTATCCCCTCCCCCACTCAGGCTCCTGGAGGCTGTGGCTGAAGCTCAGCAGTTGTGCACACATTTAGGTGTTTATGGCAGAGAAGGAGGAAAAAGAGCAAATTGTTTCCAATGTGCAGCTCCACCTTAGAGAAAACCTTTGCATCTGGGCTGAGTTCCTGATCCCAAGGAAGAAAGGCCAGCAGCTCATCCCTTCAAATTCACAGAAAGTACAAGCACAGAAATAAGAATGGCAGCCTCCACTCCCTGTGCTAGGCACACCTTTTTGATCTCCACATTATCCTGGAATAAATAAAGGGACACAAAGCAGCATCTTTCTTTTAGAAAAAAGAGAGCTGCCACACTGAGACTGCAGGCTGAAGTTTCAGGGGATGTCACTGCCTCAAATACCTTGAAGGGGCTGTAAACCATTTACAGAGCCCACTCCCACTTTTGAGAAACTAAATAATCCTGTTGTGAGCAAATGAATGGCAAGGGAGAAGAGAGAGAGAGAAAGAGAGAGAGAGAAAGGAAAAGGGGAGAGAAGTGGAGAGACAGTCAGTCTGACATTTACAAATTCTCAATCTCCCTGGAAGTTACAAGTCTTGGCTAACCATTCATTCCTGACTTCACCTCATAGTACTTACCCTCAGCCACCCCAGGAATCTACATGCATGTTATCCAAATAGAACAAAATTTACTTTTGCCCAAAGAACATATGTAAATTATGAAATACTAGACTTTTGTGTGGTTATTTCTTTTTTCCAATTGCAGTTAGACTTAACACTAAGAGAATATATATTTAAATTAGATTAGCAAAGATATAATCAAGAAATAAAAAGACCAGAGTTGTACTTAACATTAACATGTATAGCTTCCATACACAGGATGGAAACACATTCTGGATACACAAAGATTCTGAACCCACATTTCTGGTTCACTTAAAACTGCTTCTTAAAGTGTTTCTTTTTCTGAAATTATAGATTTGTGGCCAACTCTAGTTCCCACTTGATATAACAGAGGCAAAACAGTTAACAGTGGTGCCAAGCTAATCCCTATGCTGACTCTGGGGAAGCAAAATTGATGGTGTGCCTTCTCACAAAAGTCCCTGCCTACTGTAGCTTAAGTACCCACAGTAGTAAATAAACACCAGATTCCTCAGTTCAACAAATACACATGGAAATTGCTCTGCACCAGTGCCCTGTACTTTCTGTAGTGAGAGTTGAAGCCCCGAATCAGCAGATGAACTTTGCAATACAGAGTTAACATTGTGCAGCCAGCACTTTGAGAAACCAGACCCTCAGGCACCCATCTCAGCAATCATAAAGGATTCTCCTAAAAAGTCCTCTTAGCTTAAGGACAAGAGCTCTGTCTTCCCTCTGCCTTTCTCAACTGGCTGCTGCCTGGGCACCCACCACTTCCTAACCCCAGGGCTGGCTGGGCTCTGGTTTGCCTTCCTGGCTGCGAGCTTGCTGTCTCAGCACTAAGCAGTTTGGAGTAACAGTGAGCTCTGGAGTTGCAGGCATCTGTTATATAAGCTGCAGAAAGGTGCCTTTAGGTGGCAACTTTGTAGCCTTCATCTCCTTCCCCTGAGTTTCCCTGCCCTCCTCACACAGGCATGCAATGCAGACACCCACAGTACACACACCCTCTGGTAAACCTCCACTAGTGTCCTTTCTGGCACATGCACACTCTTGGGAAACATGAGTCTTACTTCATTTGCAAGCTAAAAGGAATCACAAGGTCTAGACCTCTTGGGGAAAAGTGTCAGCAGAAGAAAAACTGAAAGAAATCCTGGTGCTTTGCAAAATCATCAAATATTTATCTGGCCTCAGGTAGATCTTTAATGATCCCATTAACACCAGGAGTTCTTTTAAATGCCTCTAGCTACAGGGAAGACTTTGTTCTGAAGACAAATTACCCTAACTTCTGAACTTTGGTGTTGATTTATTAAGTCTGTGTTCTTTGGTGAATTCCTCCAAAACAGAAGTCCCAGTTTTGGTATAAGCAACTAATCCATACTGTACCATACAACAAAAACTGTGCAAAAGCCCTTTCATAATAGATCTTAATATATTTTATTTTATACATTTATTTGTGAAGGTCTTTAGATGCAAAATCCTTAAGACTCTCTAAGGGTGTTCTGCAGAGCCTGCTCTGTGCCAGGCACACATTAAGCAATGATCTATGTGTTTGATAATGTCTACTCTGGTGAGTTTAGCAAACACATCATTATCATCATCATCATCATTATTAAAATTTATGTTCTCATCTAGAAACAGATTGTAAAGTACTGTCCATGGAGGAACTCAACCTACAAATGTGTTTCAATGTCATGTCTCTAAAGCTCCACTTAGTGAAATCAACCCTGGAAGCCTTTTTCTTTTGGGTCTTAAGAACTGAATCCAGGGTACTTTGCTACTGAAGTGCATCTCCAGTCAGTTTTTAATTTTTTTTTCCTAAAGCAGGGATTGAACTCTGGGACACATAACAACTGAGCCACATCCCCATCCCTTTTATATATTTTATAAGAGACAGGGTCTCACCGAGTTGCTTAGGGCCTCACTAAATTGCTTAGGCTGACTTTGACCTCTCTCAGCCTCCCAAGTTGTGAGATTACATACATGTGCCACCACTCAGACTTTTCTTTGAATTTTTGAGACTGAGTCTCACTGAATTGCCGAAGCTGGCTTCTGCTGGTGATCTTCCTGCCTCAACCTCGAAAATGTCTGGAATTACAGGCATGGGCCACTGCCCTCCCTGACCCCACTGCTGGATTTTTAAGACCATGCTATTTGCCAACCTTGCCCCTGCCAGTTCTTTGCAGCACTGGCCTTCATTCTGCTTTCTGAATCTCCCGAAGTCCTTTAAGAAGAGTTGAGTTCCAATGTGTGGAGGCACAGGCTGTAAACACACTTTCATTTCTGCTACAAGTTTGTGATATTCTTTTATGCATCTACTAAAAGAACAACAGATCCCTAAGTGCTGAACCTGTGGGGGGAAGGTCAGTGTCACATGGCAGGAAAGCTTCTGTGTGCAGAAAGCTCTTAACAGAAGTAATATTTTGCTTGTACAAGAGCTTAGAATATTTCCCAAGACCTGGGCAGACCCACTAAGTAGCAGGCAGTGGGCAACATGCACATCTGCTCTCAGGTGGGTGGTGCTAGGCATTAACCAGTCCTGAAGTCCCTACCCTGGGAAGAAGATTCAATGTCCAGACATGCAGCATGGCAGTTCTTCCAGCCAGATCAGACATTCTGCCAAGATAGCTATGACACCAAGCCCTTTCTGCAGTAGAAAGACTTAGAAGTAAGGTCACAGGACCCTATCTTCCAGGAAATCAGGATCCCAGCAGGGACTCTGATTAGACAGATCTGGCTCCCAGCTGACCTTCATGTCCCCTTAGGCTGCTCAGTCTCTTACAGGGTTAGGTTTCTGCTTTAACTGTTAAATAATGATGAATTCTTTTCTTGCAGAAGCTCATTAGGATTCAGTGAGGATTCATATTAAGTGCACCTTGAAGGTAGCAGATGGGCTAGTTTTCCCCTCCTCCCATGTCTGTCATCACTGAGTTCAGTGGCACCGAGTACTTTTTAAGGAATGCAATAGGACATAACCCATGATCTCAGCATTTTATGGCCTCTGGTGACTTCAAGAGGCTTCAAAGCACAGCTAAGCACAGCACTGCTGCCCATGCCTCTGTCAAGGATGTAACCCACGTTCTTTCACTTACTCCTCACAAAAATAGTATTTTGTCCCACTTTTGTGACAAGGAAACTAAGGCCCAAAGAGAGCAAGTGAGCTGCCTAAGGGTGACTGCCAGTGTACAGAGTGGCCATGCAGATCTGAGTTGGCCAGTCATAGCACATGCTGTGAATACCACAGAAAAACAAAGAAAATAAGTGTTAAGCATATATCAGGGACTGAGGGTGTAGCTCAGTGGAAGAACTGATCTGGGCATGCACAGGCTGGGTTCAGTCTTTTCCCTTAGAAATTAGCAATAAAGGGAGAGAAAGACACATAGGATTTGTACTCTGGCTAAGTGTTTCTACAACCTGCTGTACCATGGTTCTCTGCAGCCCAGGCCAGGGAGATGAGGTTTCCTGATCCTAAGTCCTTCATCCACCACATGAGAGCTGCTGGTGGAAATTGGGGGAATTGGGCTCCCAGATACTTCCTGATCTGCACTCACCTGTCCCCAGCAGCTCCCTTGACCTGAGTTCAGACTCTCCACAGTTAGTTACTACCCACCCAAGCATGGGCTGCACACCCACATTGAAAGTGCAGGAGGGATGGGCAGAAACAGCAGGGTGGAGCCCTGCATCACCAGTGTTCCCTGCCCAAACCTCTGAGCATCTAAGGCATCAGTTATGGCCAAAGTGAGGGTGTGCTCTCTAGCACTCAGGCCCACCAACTGCTGCCTCAGGCCTTTGCCTCACCCTTGGAGGCTTTTCCCAGGGACTGCTGCAGGGCAGAGTTCTTCTCATTCTTCTGATTCAGGCTTAAATATGATTGCTTTAGGAAAACCGTCTTTGACCCTGGCCGAAATGCCTCCATCCCAGTTTCTGACTCTTTAGTCTGTTTTCTTCTTCATACTTATTACCATCCCACATTACCAGTTTATTACTTGTCTGTGTCCCCAGAGAAAAGATCCTTCCACAGGAGTGTTGCAATCTTACTCAATGTATTGTCCCCTCCACGATGTTTTTGGCATATCCTGGGTGCCTGTGAATGCCATGTAAATGAACAACTCAGAACCTCACAGTGGAATCAGGGTTTTGTTCCCCCCTCCTGTATTTCATCCACTGTCTTCCTTGTAGAAATGAGCTGGCAGCAGGGCACTGGGGGCAGTTTAGAAAGGGCCCAAGTGAAATCTCTCAGGACAACTTAACACATACTTTGATAATGGGCAAATATTTGATAAGTACTTCACACAAAGGGATATTCAGACTGTCAGTTCAGGGGGGAAAAGACATAAGATGTCCTTAGTCCCTGGGGCATCAGTATCATCCAATGGCATGCCCACCAGAAAAACTGAAGTAAAAACTGTCAACCCTTAGCAGGGACAAGGAAAAAACAGTATTCCTCCACACTGGTGCTTCTCAAACTCCATATGTTGGGGTGCCAGATTTCTCCTTTTCTTTTTAAATGTCCAATTCATTGCTCGGTTTCACAGAAGCTTGCCCAGCATGATGCATGTTCCACACATGTCTCCTTACACAAGTGTCAAAGCATCTGATTCAGCCTGAACACGTGCAATTTCTGGACCTCCCTCACTGCATATGAACAAACAGCTCATTGTTCACACTTGGGGCAACACCACTGCACCAGGTGGTGTGTGCATGTGGCAGGACCACTTTGTAATCATGTACTCAAGTCCAACACACACACACACACACACACACACACACACACACACCCTCCAACCCAGAACATCACTGCAGCACACACACCCAACTGGAAAGTGTACATGTTGCACTGAAAGAAGCACTCAAGCTCACTTACAGCAGGAATGAAGGAGCCCTGAACTGAAATTAACCCAACATTACTAGAAAATAAAATTATAGACAATATTCTTCATAAACATAGACATAAAATTCCATTTTTAAAAGAGAAGTAAAACAAATGCAACAATATACACAATACACTAAAGAAATGCAAGGTTGCTTCAACATCTGAAAATCAGTGTCACTAAAATCAAAGCACTTGACAAAATGCAAATTTAGCTAATGACAACTTCCTGTGTACTAAGAAAAGAATCATTTCTATGTTAATCATTTCCATGATTTGATATGGGACATGTGGATTTGATGCAAGCCAGATAGGGACTCCTAACTAACTGTATGCTTCATGATGGAAAACGGAACCCTGTGCCTCTACCCTGGAGAGCAGTGAGGCCACCATTCTCACCACTCCCTCTCATGTACTGCAATGAGGGAGAAAGAAAGAAAATGCACATCTGTGACCTGGAAGGAAAGAGGCAAAGCTAATAAAGCTAATAATTTAAATGTAAGCCATCATTTTTGGATTCTTTGTAGTCATATAATCTATCATATCCTTAGCCATACCAAAGTTCAACTCTCAGTTCTCACTCCCAGCATTTCAGACATTAAAAACCTTTTTAATTTTTTTCATAGACAAAAATAATCTGTATAATATGATTAAAAACCCAGAGATCTAATGTAAATACCTAGTCTACAAAAATTCTGGTTCATATCAGTACTTTTTGCTGTGGGAGTCAAGTACAACCTTCTTTTTAATAAGTAACTGTCCCAACTCTGTGTTATTTGTTTATAAGTCAATTCCTCAATAAAATAAAACTTTTTTCCCTATCCTGTAGTTAGGTTATCTTTCTAAGGTATAGCTTCTTGTGTGCATGTCTGTGTGTGTGTGTGTGTGTGTGTGTGTGTGTGTGTGTGTGTTGTATGCACACACATGCACATGTTTTTGGGTTTTCATGTGGGGTTGGTGAGGCACAGCAGAGGAAAGGGAAACTTTACCAAAGGTATAGTCAGTAAATTACATCTACTTGTTCCTCTTTTTCCAGATAGCTATTTATCATTTCTTGTGCTCCTGTTGATTAGCTGCCATGATTTCCCCTTAAGCAAATCATACTTTTATCTCCAAGTAGATTATGCATTCTTAAATATTCAACAATTACCCCATTTATTACAAATTCTACCTGCTTCCCTGATTTTGAAATAAAAATGTACAATCTGCAGTGAACAAAGACCTCCATCAGAATGCTTTGTGGATGAATTACACAGAAGTTATTTATCATGATAAGGTGTATCATTTTCAGTCAAGGTAGTATATTGATACATGCTTGAAAAAATTAAATTCTTTGTCAACACCACCTAGGCAGATCACTTTGTTTCTTAATGTTGGTGTTTACAATTCCTGGCCAGGCATTCTATGTTATATTATTATTTCTATATGCTTTTTTGAATTCTGAATGTACAAGCAATTTGCTTAATAAAAAGTATATACTAGAGGCAAGACCCTTAGTACTCTGTAACAGAGAAAATATATACTACTGCATGGAACTTAAAAGTATTTGAATTTTGTTTCTAGTGATATAATTTTATTATCAAGATTGCTAAATATTAAACCTAATTATTTTCAGAGGAATATATTATTAAATTTTCACTGAATATCATTGATCCAGCAGATTCCATCATTGACTACAAAAATTTATCCATGTTCAACTTTAAAAAAACTCTCAGGGAAAAGAGTGTAGCATAAGATCAAATGAAGCTAATCATGAGATGCAGTCATAATTAGGAATCACTTTATCATACTGTTCATTGACATGAACAATTGAGGAAATGTAGCATGAGTAAAGAGTAAATAGAGTAAACCTTGGTTCAATAAAAAAAGAAGGCAATGTATTGAAGTGGTTAAAAAATGGAATTGGGAGTCTACATTACATCACATTCCATAGGAAAACCTGAGATAATTTTCTTGTCCAAGAGTTTTATTTTCTGCTCTCCCAAAAGAAGTGGAGGAAGTAGGACAGGTCAGCAGAAGCTAGAAAGTTGCTCAGTTAGATATTGGTTTTATTTTGATCCAAAGGAATGCCCTTCAGCATGAATTGCAACACAGAATCATCCCCACCTGAGTCAAGTGGTCATCCATTTGTAACCCCCTATCATTCAGTCATTGGTAAGACCATTGGGAGGAACAGGAGGAATCATAGTCTCAGAATAGAGCAATTCTCTGAGTTATCACCCCATAGTCATGTCACCTGGAGGATGGAATTGCCAGCTGAATAAAATGGAGCTAGTTGCACATCAAAATCTACTACAGGATCCCATTGTTCTGGCTTTGAATCCCACCCTGTAGTTATTAGTCATGAGACACTTTAAACTGTTCGCTCTTGGGTGACTTATCTATAAAACAGAATTACCCTCATTTCTTAAAATTCTTTCAAGTGCATAAAAGGTAATAATGCATATATAGCACTTGAGATGCTGATGATAAAGAGTTCAATCAGTAGCTGCTTTAAATTATCCTACATGGACTAGAAGACAGGAATGATGAAAAGAATGGTATGTTTTCTTTCAATAAGACATAATGCTAGGCAAAGTTTCATAAGTACAGAAATATTTTGGGGACCCTGGCCAGCAAACTATTACATAATAAAGACATTCTTGCCCACTTTAGATATCTATGCAATTGCTAAGTCTCTAGAAACACAGGGATGAATTTCAGTGACCAAGCCCAAGTGGTTGGTTAAGTGCCATAATTCCCATGGGAGCAGTAGCCTGGTCTCGAAAGTGGAGAATTATTGCAGAAGTCCCATCACTTAACATAAGTAATAGAATGGGAAGAAAGAAAAAATGGTGCAATCCATGAGGCACCTGATGAAACTTATTTGAGAGGCTATGAGATATGTGGTGACTGAGCCAGGGTGTGGGCAAGGCAGTCGATGCACAAGACCCAAGTCCAGTAATAGTAAGGAGGAGTGATGTTGAGAGTCAGCTAAAAGAGAACAGCACTAGGTCCTTAGGAACTACTGCTTTCTCATTCATATTAATGCTACATGTTTGACTAGCTTAAAAGAATAGGTACAGGTTCAGAAGAGACATTTATGATTGAAATCAACTTCAGTCAAATTCCTGAAGCTCTACTCAAGGGTAAGATCTATCAGGGAATGAAACACAAATGGATTGCAAGTTCAAAGCCAGCCTCAGCAACTTAGCAATCCCTAAACAACTCAGAGATTCCCTGTCTCTAAGTAAGATACAAAAAAGGGCTGCAGATGTAGCTCAGTGGTTAAGTGCCTCTGGATTCAATCACCAGTAGATCCGAACTCCAAAAACACTGTCTTATGAACATTCCCTCATAGCAATAACAGTTTAAATCCATTTGCTAGAGTTAAATTGATATCTTCCATATCCTTGGAACATTGAAAAATGAGAGCTCTAGAGTTATTTTGATATTATGGTATACACAAGAATTCATTGAGACAGAAAAAATTATCTCAACTTTGTGTATTTACAAAACATTGTAGAAACAAAGAAATCAATGTTCACTATTATAATGTGACAATATAAAATTAATGTTATTTCAAGAAACAAAAGATTATTTTGAATATTCAAAATACTTGACATGAATTATATCAGTAATGTTTTCATTTCTTTCAGGCAATAACAACACAATCTAGGGCTTATTTCCAACACAGAATTTATAATTACTCAGAGTTCTATCTTACAAAATAAAGCTATGAAAATACTGTGTGTTTTCTCACCACCTCTCCCCTTTTTCTTACAAAACTTTAAGTAATCAATGAAACTCGTTCTCATAAAATGTGGTATCTCAGAGACTATCATTAAGAAATTTTACAGAATCATTAAAATGCTTAGTCTTAAATTTTTAAACTTCTGTTTCAGATGTATGGAAATTTTAAAATGTAATAATGGTTTCAATTTTTCTTAAAATCATCATAAAGGATATAGAGAGAACCTTTGCACACTATTGGTAGAGATGTAAATTAGTCTAGAATTTATGGAGAATAGTGTAGAAGTTCCTTGAAAAATTTAAAATGAACTAACACAAGATCCAGCAATCCCACTACTGGGTATATACCCAAAGGAAAGGTTATCATTATGCCAAAGAGAACTCTATAGTCTCACCTTTCATTGCTAGTATTATTCGCACTATCCAAGAAATGGAAACAATCTAAGTGTTCATCATCAGCTGGTGAACAGATAAGGAAAACACAGGACATATACTCAATGGTATACTATTTGACCATAAAAATAATAAAACCCTGTCATTTGCAACACAACATATTACTTGTTGTTTATTACATTTATGAAATAAGTTGGGTACAGAAAGGGAAGCACTGCATAATCTCATTCATACATGGAAACTAAAAAAATTGATCTCATAGAAGTTGAGAGTAAAATGGTGTTTACCAGAGGCTGGGGAGGTGGTATCAATGAGAAGAGCTTAATCAATGGGTAGTACAGTTAAATAGCAGTAAGAAGTTCTGGTACTCTACACTGCATAGTAGGGTGATTATAGATCACAATAATGTACTATACATTTCAAAAGCCTAGAAGAAAGGATTTTTAAATATTTCACCATAAAGAAATCACAGGCATATGAGGAGATAGATATGTTTAACCTAATTTAAACATTACACAATATTCATGTGTATCAAAAATTACATGATTTCACATTCACATGTTAAATTTTTATGTTTTTATGTACCACCTAAGAATGAATTTATAAAAATCATGTTCATGAAAATGAGAATCTATCTACCTATCTCTATCCTTGCAGATATATAATCAAGTAAGAATGGCATGCCTCTGTGTAAATCTGAGTTGAAGTCCCAGATCTCTTTGACACAACCGTGACCTAGTATTCTGATTTATCAAATTCAAACACATCTACCTCTTTATTTCTCAGAGGATTTATGAGAAAATATCAAAAATGAGGTATGAAAATTCTTATAGTTCATGGAAAGAGTGATTTTACAAATTTGAGTTAGTTAAGTGGTTTATTGCTTTAAAAAGCATAAGAGTAATAGAACAATTTTATTTGATTTTACCTTTAGGTAATATATTGTCTATTGTAATAAACATTCATGAGAATATTAAGAAACAATACATATGATCACTCACAGAAGAAGGTACAATGTTATGTCTATGGATTTTTTTTCCACACTGTAGTAGATTGGCTAAGAATAAGGTAGATTCTGGAGGCAGAACATATGAGTTGATTTACCAGTCTATACTATTTAGTTTTCTGAATTTGATTCAATTTTTACATTTATCTTTCTTAGTTTATCATTTGTAAAATGGTGATAAAAGTACCCATCTGATAGACTCTTCAAAAGGATTGCATGGATTCATGGCAGTCACTGTTGTTTGTCAAATCCAAGATCTGTTCCAAACCTATTCCACTGTAAAAGCCAAAAAGTGTGATGACTGATTTTCCAACCCCTCTCACTACTTGGGTACTAGGTAACAATGCCAGCAAAGGAGACCAACACAGACAAATATTGAAGTTTATAAGAAAGGTTTGGTTTACCTGATAAAAGGGGAGAGATGTAGCTGGGACCATCTTTTCTTCCTTTTTCTTATCTTTAACACAAACATATGACTTGAGATTGAGACACCTTGCAACTACAAGGACAAGGCAAAGAGAATGGAGGAGATGAAGTGAGAAATTATGGTGAACTGAACTAATACGAGCTATCAAACTACTTTAACACAAAAAATAAACCATTTAAGTAAATGTTATTGCATATTGTCACTTGCAGCTAAAAGTATTCCTAACTGATACAAGGTTAGTATATATAAAATGCTTGGAATAGTCTCTAGCCATTGTAAATGCTAAATGAGTTTTATCTCTAAGTATTGTAGCTGTCCCTTGGTATATAAGCATAATACATTCCAGGACTTCCTACATCCAACATTTGTGGATGCTCAATTCCTTTATGAATAAACAATGGTATATTGTTTGCATAAAACCAATGAGCACCCTCCCACATACTTTATATCTTCTCTAAATTACTTATAATAACTAGTACAATAACAATACCATATAAATAAGTGCAATATCATAGTCTAGGGGAATAATGACAAGGAGAAAAGACTATAAATATTAAGCACAGAAGCAATTTTTAAAATTTAAAATTTCTATCTTTGATTGGTTGAATCTACAGAGACAGAATCCAGAGATAGAGAGGAACACTTGCAATTTTCAGTTAATATTGTAAGTTATTAACTTCATTCAGTAATCTGATGTATATTTGTTTAATATCTTGTCTTATAATTTCAACAGCTATAATTTAGAATGCATTTTAAACATGATTGATTTGATTTATTGTAGCAAACAATTTGTCTAAATGTCCATATTTGGTACCTACTTTAATTCAAGAGCCAATTATATCTGTTGAGCTCTCCTTGGTGTTCATCAATATATTACTAATTTTCAAGTGTCCTGTATTCAAGAAAGTTCTGGAAATATTGTTATAGGATTTTATCATTAGTTACTTTTTAATCCAGTTTTTAAACTTGCAACTTTTTGCAATGTTTTTCAATACAAAAATGCCTCTGTATTTATAAGCCATTTATATTTCTCAATGTCTACAATTAATAATGTTGTGTTTGAATAAAGTTTAAAATACTCTTAAGAACTGTCTTCTACAATATCTATCTACAATGCAGCAGGGTATATATAAAAGTCTAGAAAGAAAATAATAGATAACATGAAATAAAATTCTATAGACTGTAAAAAGTATAAGAAGGTTGCCTTTACAATAAAGTAAATAAGTAAATTTCCTAGCTAATTTAAAAAAAAAAAGAAACATAAAATCAAAGAAACATCCCAGGAAACAGCTCATTCAAATTGTGAATCTGTATCTACCTTTCTATTTAAATTCATTTTAGTTTAATTAACACTGTTTTTTTTTTTTTTTTTTTTTTTTTTTTTTTTTTTTTTTGTGAGGGAGTAACCAGGAATTGAACTCAGGGGCACTAGAACACTGAGCCCATATCCCCGGCCCTATTTTGTGCTATTTAGAGACAGGGTCTCACTGAATTTCTTAGCCCCTGTTTAATTTTTTTCACTTTTGCTGAAGCTGGCTTTGAACATGAGATTCTCTTGCCTCAGCCTTCTGAGCCACTGGGATTACTGGCATGTGCCACCACAAGATCTCAATTGGTACTCTTAATTTCAATGCCCAACTTATCCCATAAACACATATTCAACTCTTCATTTCCATTCATTTTTCACCACTGAGGTAAACACCATCATCATTCTCCAAATTATTTAGGCCTATAATTTGAATGCCATTCTGACCTCTCTTTCCCTATCATCTTACTTCTAACTTATTAGATATTTTATTTGCTGTTGAAGAAACAAACATATCACAAACATTTTTATTAACTTGATTCTTCACACTGTATTACTTGATGCTTCTTAACCAACATCCATTTTCAAAATTTCCAGGTGAAATTTTTTCCACTTTAAAGATTTGGATTATACTCTCATCTAAGATTATTCCTTAAAGAAACATATAAGAACTCAGATAAGAATTCATTCCTGTTTTAGTACTTTAACTTCAACATTCTAAGTATTTTTTTATATTTTTAATAAAAGTAAATTTAATAAAAACTTGGAACTGCCCTAGACTCAACTCCTCAAATCTTTATATTCACTAATTCATGTGACTGGTATGCTTCTATATGTATACCCTTTTCTTCTTGCAGCCAGTGATATTTTTATTATGATAAATCAAATCCCTGTCACTTCCCATCACACTAAGAATATCATCTCAGAGAGGACTTCCCTAAAATTCCTATTTTAAGTTTCCATTTGCCTCCATTATCTTTTATCCCCTTTACCTTGCTAGTTTTTCTTAATAGAATTTTCCCTTCATATTTAATGTACTTATTTATTTGATTCTGACTAGACTATAAATATTCTGAGGTCAGGGATCTTGCCTGCCTTCCTTACAACTTCTCCTGTGATGGCAAGAAAATACACTAGCCCCACAGTAAGTATTCATGAACTCAACGAATGCCATACAATAAAAAGATATAGCTTATCTTTCACCTTAATTGTGAACATAAATTCTAATAATTGAAAAATATTTTTGCCATTTTATGCCTGCAAAATTATCTCCAAATGAGAAAGTTAACCCAAATTGAATTCAGATCAGATTATGATTTTAGGATCCCAATGGAATATTTTCAATTTTTTATAAATAATGCCATGCATACTCCTATAGAAAATAAGCAAGAATTATGAAAATGTGATAATACTAACAGTAAGACAAGTTCCCATGAAATACAGCATCATCATTTGTTATGGCAAAATGAACTGTATTGGCTAATCAACACTAATGTCTGAGTCAAAGCTTAAAAGCTATTAAAAAACAAACCCAAGGACTAGAAAAAGCTAAATTTGAATAACAGTTACTCCTGGTATGTCGCTGGTTTCTTGTTGTCTTTGTTTTACCAAATTCTTTACATCAGTGAACCATGTAGCATACTGGAGTCTTTCCTGTAGTGGATAGGTGGTTTTCTGACCATTCCAGAAAATCATCCTGGGGAAATTCCCAAATGTTTTCAGACAAAACCAAATCACCCATTTTTTTTAATCTATTCTGGAATAAAACTTATTAACCTGTAAATGATTATGTAAGTGATTAACCTGTAAATGAATCGTAGTTTATTCTGGTTTTCTAGCAAGAAGATGAAAACTTCTTTGGAAAGGAGTGCTTCCCTTTACAGTGCGGGAATCATTCAAATGGCACAACAAGTATCCCCAGAGGAGAGAGTGATTTGTGGGCATTGCTTTTCCCAAGTTAAACCTGAGCACAACATGGGAGCCAAAGAGCCTGGTACAAATTTAGTTTATCCTACTTATGTGTTCTTGGACAGCTTATATAACTTTTCTGTACTTTGGTTTCCTTACTGGTAAAATGGTGAGACAATGGAATATTAAAAACTATAGTGAAAATTATATGAATCAGTGGATATAAAGTGCTTAGAGAAATGTCAGAACACATAGAAGTACTAAACCCAGTGTGCCTTTATTTCCCATTCTATTAAATTGATATAGCACTTACTTCCATAGAATTTTGTGAAGTTTACTAATTTAATATAAGTAAAGCCCTTAGAACACTAATTGGAATGTAGGAAGCACTATCAAATGAATATCATCATTATTGTTGTTATTATTTGGGTTATAATTTGGTCAATTTTTTGAAGCACTGATTTCTCCCTTATCTTCTGCTAATTTGATTACTATTTCTTAAGCCCTTTGTATTACTCCTTTCTTTTGGTGGTACCCAAGGATATATTCTCAGACCCCAACCTCATCTTCATTCTCTCTTGGTAATCATCACCTTATGTCATTGTCTTTTAGGAAGATGACTTAAGTTTAACCAATAGTGCAGGACTCTCCCAGGAACTCCAGACTTAACTGGACATCAATTTCCTTAAACATTCATGCTGTTTCCTCCTCTTTATTCTCTTTATTATTTGTTTATTTTATTATCTACTTTAACTTCTCACCTCATCACCCTTCACATTTAATTCTCAAATCCTATTGATTAGAATTCACAATAAATTTTGTAAGTAACCCCTCCCTTCTACTTTCCAGAAGAGTGAGGTATAAAAATTCTGATGTAAGCCACATTGTTTTGTGATAATATGTATCAGTGGCCATAGGAAACTAATACAGATGGTATGGATATAACAATTTTGTTTATCCATTTATCAGCTGATGGAAATTTGAGTTGTTTTCTATTTTTGGCAAATATAAATAATGTAGCTATTAACATTCATGTAAATCTATGATCCATTTAAGTTAATGTTTTAAAAGGCATGAAGGTTAGGTTGAGGTTCTTTTTATTTTTAACATATGGGTATTAAATTGCTCCAGCACCACTATTTGAAATGACTCTACCCTTCCTGCATTAAATTGATCTCACATCTTTGTCCAATTAGCTACACCATACTTGCATGGTGTCACTTCTAGTTTCTCCATTCTATTCCATTGATCTGTATCACAAAGTCCTGAAAATCTTGAAATCAATGCAGCGATTCCTCTTACTTCATTCTTCTTTTTGGAACTGTTTTAAGTTTTCTAGTTCCTTTACTTTTCCTTATAAGTTCTAGAATAATCTAATCAATATTTACATAAGCTCTTGCTGGATAAACCACAAGGTTTAAAACAACTACTTGTTTGTAGATAACTACCAAATGCAAATCTCCAAGACAGGTTCTACTGAGTTCCTTACCTCTAACCACCCACCTGACAATTACACATGGATGTTTGGCTTTGAATTAATTTTGAGATGCTCATTATATCTTCAAGTTTATTCCATAGTCTTCCCTCATCATATTAAATGATATCACTACTTATCCAGCTGTTCAAACCAAAAGACTACTCTACAAAAGTGAATGTCTTTCAATTTACACACACTTTTCAGAAAACATCTTTCATTAGCTTAGAAACATTTCATTTTTAAAAAACTCTTAACAGTAAAACCCAAACTCCTTATTTAATGCCCACAAAACACTTTCGTTTCCCAGTCTTAACTTTTTTTTTCCTTGCTACAAGCAAGGAAAGCAAGGTGACTGAGATTTAAGGGGGCACTCATTGTATTTGTCAGTGAGTATATCCTTAAACTTTGCCCTTTTGGAGTCTCATTTATCCACCATGGTTCTAGACCTGGGTCTCAACTTTTACCTGCCTTACAATCTTGACTAGACATCTCCACTGTCAGTCAAGCTTTACTCTCCCATGTTTTATGACTAACAACTTTTTGTCATTTGGGACCCTGTTCAAGCTTTAAGTACCTTATCTAAACTTACAATAATAACAGTTAAGATTTATTTACCTCACACTGAGATGGGCCCTATTTCAAGCCCATTACTTAAATTTAATCCTCACAACAACTCTTTTTGTTGAACACTACTGGCATCTCCATTTTATAGAGATGGTACAGAGATGGAACTGGTACAGAGATGGAAGCTAAGAAAATTGCTCAGGGGTTCACAGCTACAACTAATGATTCCACCAGAAAACAACCTAAGTAATTTGATTTCAAAAACTGATCAACACTATTTTATTTCCTTTAGGGCACTTACTTTCTGAAAGTCTCATTTATTTGCATACTCTTTCTCATTAAAATATGAGCTCCAAAAAATAACAGAATGAATCAAAAACTATTACCCTAGATAAATGTATGATTACACAAATGGTATGCCTCCACTTCGTGTACAAACAGAGAAACAAGATGTATCCCATTTGTCTACAATAAAAATAAATTAAAAAAATATATGAGCTCCATGAGGCAAATTAGTTTGTCTTTAATGTTGTCTTATCAAACCTAGCTGGGCCTACTATACCTACTGATCCATAACATGCATTGAATGAATGCATCTAGAAAGACAAATGTGCCCCCCAAAGAAACTTACTTAAAAGTACTTACCTTTGAAAGTCTCTGAAGTAAATAAGTAACCAAGAATCTTCAAGGAAAAAATATACTGCTTAGCACTTTTTAAAGAATGGTGCATGGCTACTTCCCTCTTAAATAATCTTGGTATATAAATGTGCTCTGTTCTGTGATGAATCAACTTTTCTTTAGTAGCAAATATAATGTACTATCAAGATTCCATCTAGAAGTCAGAAGTTGAAAATTGTGTTTGACCTTGGGCTGCTTTCTCCTGGGGTTTGAATCATTTACTTCCTGTCTGGTTGTTTAAATCTGTACAGTCTTTGTAGCTCCTTGGACCCACTCCTCCCTGCACCCCCAGTTCTTGGCTGAGTTTACTCTGGGACATCTATATTTCACAGCAGGCAAGTGTCCAATGGTCTAAGTGTCTAACTCTGACATCACCTTAAGTGTAAAGAATTCCTTGAAGGTCCTCCTCGTGGCTCCTCTTGGATCACACTCTCTGATGGCTTTTCGCATGCATAGTGCTCCACCAGCCCGAGACCTTTCCCTGGGACACACATTTAGCAGCAGGACTGGCCACGGGTGATGGACAGGACGGTGGATGGCCAGGAGAGCCTGGTCTTGTTGGCTTCTGCCATAACTGGGCATTCCTGCCCCAGCAAATGTTTCACCAAATACTGTATAAGGACAGCAAGAGAGTACCTGAAAGGAACCAAATGTTTTGGTCAGGAGCCTTTCAGCCTGTTGGACACGCCGGTTTGCCACCCCTCAAGCTCTCCTCTGGGTTAGTAGGAGCCGCGGAGAAGAGGGGCATACACGCAGCCATGCGCCTGCACGGAGGCCTAGGTCCTAGCGTTCTCAAGTTGCTCCCTCTCGCGCCACTCTTGGTGCACAGCCCTGCGCACGCACACTGTGCAGGCGCTGGGAGAGCGGCTGGGCGGGCATGACACTGAAGTGGGCCCGCTCCAGGGTGTTTCGGTGGCTGGCTGAGAGGAGAGTAGCTTTAGCGAGGATGACGGCTGGCAGATCAAGTACTTCAAATGGGCCTCCCAGGTAGGGCTGGGGCCTTGTGTGTACGGATTTAGAAGGCGAGGCCCTGCCCGGAAGCTTTTTATCTCCTTTGGGTGTTTCCCTTTTCACCAGCATTTCCAAGTTCGGGCGTTTGGACTGAAGCAAACCCCTCATTTTTCCTTCCTTTCCGCAGATGTGGTTTTCACAGGTGCACTGCTTTGACTTTCAGGCAGTTCCTCCCTCAGGTTCGGACCTGGTCTTGCCCCTCCTCTTAGGTATGGACACTGCATAAGCTGTCCCTGTGGACCGGACCCTGACAGCTGTGTCCTCAGCAGATGCCACTGTTTCCTGACCTGAGAACGGAAACACGATTAACACGGAGTTAGCTTTTTGCCTTTCTTTAGAAATTAAACATCCCTTTGCCTACAGAAGAAAAGAATGCAATGTTTAAGAAGGCATTGACCACTGGAGATACTTCCTCAGTGGAGGAGCTCCTGGATTCTAGTGACAGTTAAGGGGTAATGTCAACTGAACATAGTCTTCTAAGTTAACAAGCATTCCTTGTTTCAAAAGGCTTGTGCTGCTTTTCTAATGAAAATGCAATCGACATTGATATAACCGTCGTTCTAAATATCTAAGTTGACTTTGAGTTCTGCCTGCCTTAGTTTTTTTGCCTTCACATTGCGTGCCTTGCTAATTAACTTACATTGGTTCTTACAAATCATTCACGAGGGCTATTCGGACTAATCCTATCCCACCCTGAGTTTTCTTTTTCAGCATTTACTTTACTGTAGTTTATATTTCTCAAGAATTGTTTCTAGTTGTATACGTTGTAGTTTTCTTTTTCTATCCTGTAGTTTCTGCTTTTGGTGGGATGAGGCCTGAGCTTAGATGTTATAAAAAACTGCCTTGAATATTTGTTCCAGCTTTATTGCCTATTCAGTTTAGTTTCTTAGGAAAATTACTTGAACTTTTGGAGCATCTGTTTGTTTATGTAAAGCATCACGATTCTGTCCTGTGTTTCATTTTGCTATTCTGTTTATTAAATATTTTTAAAATTACCTTCATATGCAAATGTAAATTATTGACTCTAATGGTTGAAATTATGCAACAATATAACAGATATTTACCATCTAGTTATAGCTACAAAACTTTCACACACAAAATAGATGAGATTGTATATAGCAAAATGATTTTCTTCTGTGTTAGTGATGATATATGGTTTGGTAGAAAGTAAAATCTTTTGGAAACAAATCGGATCAGTCTTTGATTACTAACTCTGCTGCTCAATGGTTCTGTAATCTGGACCCAGGTACAAACTTTCCTAATCTTCAATTTCCTCCCTTGTGAAATATGGATGCATTTATATAAAAGGATTTTTGGGGAGAGAGAGAATTGAAATGAGACAATGTGTAAATTAAAGGATGTAGAACATATAAACAATATACAAATGTTTGTTGTTATTAGCAAATGAAAAACATGTTGCACTTGGCGGTCAGGTGGTGGAACTTTGTTTCTACTTGAAGAATGATATTGAATGAAATTTGAATAAGGAGAAAGAGGCCAGAATAACTAATATAAATGCATGTATAGTGTTGGTAGTGTTGGATGGGAAAGAATAGGCAGAAATTTGTTTTAGAAAAGAAAATTTGTCTGAATAGTGGGATGAGATTCAATGAAGGTGATGGAGGCTCTTGAAGAATTAGAACTTGATATAATTGATAGCATTTATGGCTTTTTGAGTCTTTTGAAGGAGCCTATTGCTAAGTATTTAGTCAACCATTAGAAATTTGATTTTAATTACAAAATATTGAAAGGTCATTAAAAAAACTATAAAAAATACATACGTGTAAAGTGGAAAGATATGTTGCCTTTTTTTCCCACTCACACACCCTTACTGCTTTTTTGGGGTATTTTATTCTACATGTTCTCATTTAAGTCTTTAATAACTATTTCTATTATTTTGCATTTCAAAACCATTTTTGTTTTTGAAACATATTTCTACACCAGTCAAAACCTTTAATTAAAAAATGAAATTGTGCCAGGTGAGGTGGAACAATTCTGTAATCGCAGGGGCTCTGGGGATGAAGCTGGAGGATCATGAGTTCAAAGTCATCCTCAAAAATGTAGTAAGACCCTAAGCAATTCAGTGAGACAATATAAAAAAGAGCTAGGAATGTGTCTCAGTGTTTAAATGGTTAAGTGCCTGGAATTTGATATAAAATAAAAAGTAGCAGCCATTTTTAATTTTGAAGGTATCTCAAGTGTTTGTTATTTTTCTGTATAGTAATATGTTTAGTTCTCTATGAAGTATTTTGCATATTCAAGAAAGATATAGAAACCCCCCCACACACAGAGTTGATCACTTTCCTACAGTTGTTGAGTATCATTCCTATGAATATCTTTATATTTTATGATATCTGTATATATCCAAAAACAATGTAGTGTTATTTTGAATATTTTGAACTATATAGTATATTGCATTAATCCTTATAAGATACCTGTTTTAAACACTATACCTAGAACTTAATTTTAATATTATAGGTGATTGGTAAGAACTTTTATATCAAATGTTTTATTTTTTTGTTTCATGTCTTTTCATTTTTCTACATTTACTATCAAAATTCAAATAGTAGTATCAAAAAAGGAAAGAATGAGAAAGTTACTTTTTTCTGAACTCATATGCTTTCAGTTGTAGCAATTTAAAGAGGAATATTTCAGAGTCAACAAGTTGAGATAGCATTTTATGTATGTACTGAGATTGTTAACTATTTTTTTCTCTCAATGTTTTTCATCTGCCTTATACCATTTAAAGTGAGATAATTGGGAATTGGACATATCTAGATTTTCAGTGACTTAATATTTCAACAGAAAAAAGTAATCCCTGCCCTAAGTTTATATTTTCTTGGTGATATTACCTTCATCTTTGCAAGTGGAATACATCAGAGCCAAAGACAATAAAATCTGTAAATTATACAGTGTTAAAGCCAAGTCCATATTCAGTGGTGCTTCATATATAATTTTTCCTTCATTGAAACAAAAATGTTTTCCTAATTGAGATTAGCAAATTCTACTTAGGTTGAAGTGAGAGATTGCCATTGAAATCTCTATCTCCTTATAGAAAAATTTTACCTAAATGTAATGGATTGTGTTCATTGACTTACTGTATCTTTAGCCTTCTATTACATCTTTTATGCTCTTCTTCAGTCCAAAAACAGTTCAGGCTTTTTATATATAACCAAATTTATCAATATTACTAGATAAAAACATATAATTTCAAGGATTTTACCATTACATTATTAAGGACTTTAAGGTCAACTGGTTCTTCTCCTAGTTACTCTCTATCCCTATAACACTCTGAAACTTTTTCCTACACCTAAGTCCTGATATATAATCTGTGAAGGGAATTCTAGCTCACTACTTATTATTCATTTTTCTAAGGTAGAACCTGATAGTCATTTTTGATTTCTTCTTTTTTTCACTCCTTGTCAAAATAATTTTAAATTCTGATGATCCTACATTTGAATGTCCTTTTGTTATACACACCCTGCCCCACCCTACTCATGTCCTCTCTCTCTCTGTGTCTCCCTCTGCCCCCTTCTCTCCCTCCACCTCACACCTCCTCTCTCTCCCTATATTTCTCCCTCTCTCTCTCTCTCCCTTTTTCCCCTGACCTTAATTTGATGCTCATAAATTTGTCTCCCTGCATCCTGCCCCATTCTCAACAGTGATATATCTATGTTGCCTTTATAATACAGATAGAATGATGTTAATCCCTGGATCACAAAGTGTAGTTTGTATTTCATAACAGGACTTTCATAATCTAACCTAAACCTAACTTTTTAGCTTCTTGTTTTATCTGGTCACCCATGGGTAAGTTTTGTGTTGAAGAGAAAGTTAGGATATCTTAGGGAAATATGTGGTATTTGCAATCTTAGATATGGTCCAAGTGTAATATTCTAATTTAAAAGACATATTCCCTCTCTGAAACCTTTCCCAACTCCCCTAAGAGAAAGAAGTGGCATAGAAAAACCTGTTATACTATAAACTATTTTATACTTACATTGATAAATGCAGATCAAGACTCAGAATATAGCACATATAGTGAACTTAAGTTAGCAAGTTTATCAGTCACAATATTTCTATTTTTCTAAGACCATTATTACCGAGAAAACCTCTTATAGAATAAACTATATTTTGTATGTCTCTATGTGTATATATGTTACACACACTGCAGTGAGGACTTTTTTTGTTACTGTTTTGTTTTTGATGGTGGGACTTTTAAAAGATTGTTTTTGTGTTGACAGGCATTAGTGTACATTCCAACTTTTGGTATAGATGGACCTCTCTATTGTATGCTGCTAGCATTGCCAAAGTAGAGATGGTTCGGATCCTTTTGGATAGAAGTGCTAATGCAAGCTTTGATAAGGATAAGATGTTTGATAAAATTTAACTGGTTATGTCTGCTGTGATTTTTTGATCCCAAACAGCAATTAGGCAAGAAGAAAAAAGTTAAAGCAGTTTGGAAAATAACCTATTAGTTGAATTGTGTAAATAATCTGCACAATCAAATTAGAAGCCTAATTCAGAAAACTCCTTGCACAAAGGTAGATTCTAGATATGTTTTCTTTATAGCATATTGTTATGTACTTCTAACATCTATAGTAGATTTGACTATTTTTAAAGAAAAAATACATTGAAAAAAACAAAAGAGTGAATTTTTGGAGAAGTTCTTGAAAATCAGTTTATGAAATTGTAAACTCAACTTTGAATTATATCATGTAAAGTTGTTTCAAAAGTAGTTTATTTAATATGTTTACTTCTGATTTTGTCAGTAAGTGATTTCCACTCAGTAGCACTTTCAATGTTTTTAAAGAACAAAAGTATATATTTTTATATCCAGCTTGTTATATTGATTTAGCAAATCACATTTTTTTTGCTGTCCTGGCAATTAAAGCCAGAGTGCTCTACCAGTAAGCTACATTCTTGGTCCTTTGTATTGTTTTATTTTGTGAAAAAGTGTCACCTAGGTTGCAAGGCTGTCCTCAAAGTTGAGATTCTTTTGCCTCAACCAGCAAGTCACTGGGATTATACACATGTGTGCCTGGTTTAACTTGTTTTAATGGGTAGCTGAATTCACTTCATGATTAACATATAGGTTTTATTTTAGAGTTAAATTTCACATTCTTTTTTGTATGTATAATAAGCACTTGTAAAACCCTCCCTGTTTCTTTTTGTATATTTTCAAAAATTTCTGTTAGTTTTACATTTAAGAACATTTTTTATTTTGTTCTTTAAGAATATCACTCACTGAAATCTACATTTAAGAATGGTATTTTTGAGGGGCCCTCAAAGCCGCCATTCTCGCCATGCTGCACCAAACCCGCCACTAGACTCAGGATTCAAAAAGAAATATTGAGAGACTTGGGACCAACTCAAAGCCACCTTGTGAGTCTCTCCCATTGGGGAGGCATGCTGGATGGGGTGGAAGTCCTGGAATGCAGGGAACTTTGTGAAGTAGAGTTGCCCAACTAGACACCCCTCCCCCACTGGAGCAGGGTACTTGGATTACTGGGAGCATCGTAAAGGAGGATGCTCAGCACAGCACTTGGACTTGGGGCAACCCACTGGGGCTCCAGGCAGCTGCCCGGAGGAGGAGGAGGAGGAGGAGGAGGCATGGAGTGGATCACTTGGACTCAGAGCAACTGCTCCTGAACATGGGGGGGAGTTGCCCAGAGGAGGAGAAAGTGTGCAGCAGGTCACTGGGATTCGAAGCGACTGTACAGGGCTCCAGGTGGCTGCTCAGAGGAGGGGCCACATAGCCAGGTGATTAGGTGCAGAGCAGGGTCCGGGGACCTAGGCGGCTTCTCAGTGGAGGAGCTACACAGAGACAAGCTGAGGGGTGGAGCAAAGGTTCCAGGACTGCGGGGCAGATTCTCTGAGGTGAGGCAGCCTAAGGAGACTCATCTGTGAAGGGCGAGTCTCCCAGGCCAGGAGGTAGGTCCAGGCCCCTGGGAACGTTGCAGAGGAAGGATGCCTGGCTCAGGCTATAGTTGTGGATTGAGGGGAATTGCCAGGAGGGGAACTGACCAGCGAGACCTCCGCACTGGGTGAGTCTTCCCTGCCAGGTGAGGTTTTCCCACAAGGATGGTAAAACAAGAGACACAAGCCCAAACAGGCCTTGCCTCAGCCCTCAGTCTAGTTCCCCTTTAGATGACCATTGGTCAACAAGTGGAGGGGCCTCTGCCCACTAGCTGGGAATATACCCAACCTGAAGGCCACCACCCCTAGAGAGGCAGCTTCCTTGTGGAGCAACGCAATATCAACTTTCTCCAAGACTTCAGGCTACTGAAGGCTAAGAGGGAATATACTAGAAATCTTCAAGGAAATTATAAATCAATAGAGGATATCAGCAATATGTCAGCAGTCCACTGATACCTGAACAATATGAGAAAACAAGGGGAGAAAATGTCCCAAACAAATCTAGATGTTACATCAATAAAATCCATGACAGCATGGCAGAAGAAATGACAGAAAGGGAGTTCAGAATGTACATAATTAAAATGATCAGAGAAGAAAACGATGAGATGAAAGAGCAAATGCAGGCATTGAATGATCACACCAATCGACAGTTAAAAGAGCAAATACAGGAAGCAAAAGATCATTTCAATAAAGAGTTAGAGATATTGAAAAAAAAAACAGAAATCCTTGAAATGAAGGAAACAATAAAACAAATTAAGAACTCCATAGAAAGCATAACAAATAGGATAGAACACCTGGAAGACAGAACCTCAGATATTGAAGACAAAATATTTAACCTTGAAAACAAAGTTGGACAAACAGTGATGATGGTGAGAAATCATGAACAGAATCTCCAAGAAGTATGGGATATTATGAAAAGGCCAAATTTGAGAATTATTGGGATTGAGAAATGCTTAGAGAAACAAACCAAAGGAATGAACAATCTATTCAATGAAATAATTTCAGAAAATTTCCCAAATCTGAAGAATGAAATGGAAAATCAAGTTCAAGAGCCTTCTAGGACTCCAAATACACAAAATTACAGCAGACCCACACCAAGGCACAATATAATGAAAATACCTAACATACAAAATAAAGACAGAATTTTAAAGGCTGTGAGAGAAAAGAACCAAATTACATTCAGGGGGAAACCAATACGGATATCAGCAGATTTTTCAATCCAGACCCTAAAAGCTAGAAGGACCTGGAACAACATTTTTAAAGCCCTGAAAGAAAATGGATGCCAACCAAGAATCTTATACCCAGCAAAACTAACCTTCAAATTGACGATGAAATAAAATCATTCCATGATAAACAAAAGCTAAAAGAATTTACAAAAAGAAAGCCAGAATTGCAGAACATTCTCAGCAAAATATTCCATGAGGAAGAGATGAAAAGCAAAGAAGCAAATCAGCAAAGGGAGGAACTATCCTAAAGGAATTATCAAATAAAGGAGGAACCAAGTCATGTCAAAAAAATAAAAATAAAAATAAAAATAAATGAGCCAAATGACCAGGAATACAAACCATATCTCTATAATAACCCTGAATATTAATGGCCTGAACTCTTGAATCAAAAGACATAGACTGGCTGATTGAATTAAAAAAAAAGATCCAAAAATAAGTTGCCTGCAAGAGACTCACCTCATAGAAAGAGATACACACAGACTAAAGGTGAAAGGATGGGGGAAAACATACAATGCACATGGACGCAGCAAAAAAGCTGGAGTATCCATCCTCATTTCACATAATGAGGACTTCAAGCCACAGTTAGTCAGAAGAGATAAAGAAGGACATTTCATACTGCTTAAGGGAATCATAAATCAGCAAGACATAACAATCATAAATATCTATGCCCCAAACAGTGGCTCATCCATGTATGTCAAACAAATCTTTCTCAATTTCAGAAACCAAATAGACCACAACACAATAATATGAGGTGATTTTAAAATGCCCCTCTCACCACTGGACAGATATTCCAAACAAAAATTGAAAAAATAAACCATAGATCTCAATAACACAATCAATAATTTAGACTTAACAGAGGTTTATAGAATATACCATCCAACAAGAGCAAATACACTTTCTTCTCTGCAGCACATGGATCCTGCTCTAAAATAGACCATATATTATGCCACAAAGCTAATGATAGCAAATACAAGAAGATAGAGACACTACCTTGTATTCTATTAAATCATAATAGATTGAAATTAGAAATAAATGAAAGAGAAAAAACAAAACTACTCCAACCTCTGGAGATTAAATAATATGCTATTACATGATGAATGGATAACAGAAGATATCAGGAAGGAAATTAAAAAATTATTAGAGGTAAAAGAGAACAAAGAAACATCATATCAAAAATCTCTGTAACACAATGAAAACAGTACTTAGAAGAAAATTTATTTCATGAAGCTCATTCAATAAAAGAAGAAAAAATCAACAAATATATGACCTAACACTACAGCTCAAAGCCCTAGAAAAAGAAGAACAGACCACCACCAAAAGTAGTAGAAGACAGGAAATAGTTAAAATCACAGCTGAAATCAATGAAATTGAAACAAAATAAACAATACAAGAAATTGACAAAATAAATAGTTGGTTCTTTGAAAAAATAAACAAAATTGATAAACCCTTAGCCACACTAACAAAGAGAAGAAGAGAGAAAAACCCAAATTACTAAAATTTGGAATGAACAAGGAAATATCACAACAGACATGATTGAAATACAAAACATAATTAGAAGCTATTTTGAAAATCTCCACTCCAAAAAATAGAAAATTTCGAAAACATCAACAGATTTCTAGAGACATGTGAATTGCCTAAACTGAACGAGGAGGACATACACAATTTATTTATTTTTTTATTTTTTTCTATGTTATTAAAAAATAGTTTATTTTTTTACATTTATATGCTTACATTTATTTATTTATTTTTACTCAAATCCACCTTTTTTAATATTTTTTATTACTTTTTTATTGTAAACAAATTGGATACATGTTGTTTCTCTGTACATGGCATAAAGGCACACCAGTTGTGTAATCATAAATTTACATAGGGTAATATTGTTTGATTCATTCTGCCATTTTTTTCCCTTCTCCCACACCACTCCCACCCTTCCCCTCCCTCTATACAGTCCTTCCTTCCTCCATTCCTGCCCCCTCCCTAACCCTAACTCTAACCCTAACATTAACCACTCTCACCCCCAATTATGTGTCATCATCCACTTATTACGATATCATTCGTCCTTTGGTTTTTGAGATTGCCTTCTCTCATTTAGCATGATATTCTCCAGTTTCATCCACTTGCCTGCAAATGCCATAATTTTATCATTCATTATGGCTGAGTAATATTCCATTGTATATATATATACCACATTTTCTTTATCCATTCATCAATTGAAGGACATCTAGTTTGGTTACACAATCTGGCTATTGTGAACTGAGCAGCTATGAACATTGATGTGGCTGTATCTCTGTAATATGCTGATTTTAAGTCCTTTGGGTATAGGCCAATGAGTGGGATAGCTGGGTCAAATGGTGGTTCCATTCCAAGTTTTCTAAGGAGTCTCCATACTGCTTTCCAGAGTGACTGCACTAATTTGCAGCCCCACCAGCAATGTATGAGTGTACCTTTCTCCCCACATCCTCGCCAACACCTGTTGTTGCTTGTATTCTTGATAATCACCATTCTAATTGGGGTGAGATGGAATCTTAGGGTGGTTTTGATTTGCATTTCTCTTATTACTAGTGTTGTTGAACATTTTTCCATATGTTTGTTGATTGCTCGTAGATCTTCTTCTGTGAAGTGTCTATTCATTTCCTTAGCCCATTTGTCAATTGGATTATTTGCATTCTTGGTGTAGAGGTTTTTGAGTTCTTTATAGATTCTGGAGATTAGGGCTCTATCTGAAGTATGATGGGCAAAGATTTTCTCCCACTCTGTAGGGTCTTTCTTCACATTGCTGGGAGTTTCCTTTGCTGAGAGAAAGCTTTTTAGTTTGAATCTATCCCAGTTATTAATTCTTGCTTTTATTTCTTGTGCTATGGAAGTCCTGTTGAGGAAGTCTGCTCCTAAGCCGAAATGTTGAAGCTCTGGACCTACTTTTTCTTCTATAAGATGCAAGGTCTCTGGTCTGATTCCAATATTCTTAATCCATTTTGAGTTTAGTTTCGTGCATGTTGAGAGATATGGGTTTAGTTTCATTCTGTTGCATATGGATATCCAATTCTCCCAGCACCATTTGTTGAAGAGGCTATCTTTTCTCCATTGCATATTTTTGGCACCTTTCTCTAGTATGAGAAAATTGTATTTATTTGGGTTTGTGTCCATGTCCTCTATTCTGTACCCTTGATCTACCTGTCTATTTTGGTA